>NC_090651.1:106922920-107120420 GCF_040937935.1 Hyperolius riggenbachi
TTAAAGTACCTGGATGCACTTTAGCCTTCCAAAGTCGCACATCACAACTCAAGTCAAAACAACTCCTAATTAAAACACAGAACACCTATATATTTATTCCCCCACGCAACAATACCTCCAAGGATTTGTGTGTGAGAAAGTGCTCATTTTTTTAATGACTCAAATAATGATAGCAGATGGACAGTGGAAATAATAAATGCATGAAAAAAAACTATATTTCACACAATTTTTCACAAAAAAAGGGTTTTTTTTTCTTTTACTAATCCTGTCATGAAAAATGCCTCAAGTTAAATGAAACCTATGTTCAGGTCTCAAAAAAAAAAAACAATAGCAAGAAGAGCATGTAGGACGCTTCCACCATTATCCCATTTTAAATGTTCTAGTTGCCTGATGGTCACGATAATCCTCAGTCTCATGTATTCTCCAGGAATGAGCTCTCGGAATCGAAACAGTTCTGATTTTCACATCCGAATTCGGCCCTTCCAAGTAAATTCACGAAAAGTGGAAATTACACTGTTTCGAGTATCGCATTCCCTTCTACTGATGCAACAAATTGGCTTTGGAAACAAAAATGTTCTGCAAATGCGGCATTAACACAGTAAAAATTGGATTTGGAAACAAGAATTTTCAGAAAACATGGTGTTAACATGATGGGTAGGAAAGAGAAAATAGACTTTTAAAACAAGAATTTTTGGCCAATAGTGATGTCAACAAAATGGTCACCGGGGATTCCCTGGTCCCCGGAAGCCTCACTTAAGTGGCAGACCGAGCATGTTTTTACATGAACGGGGATCCAGAGGACCAGGGCATCTCTAATGTGGCTTTGAGGATTTCCTGGCAGCCATCTTGTTAGTGCCCCTGTTTGGTGAATATTGTTGTTTCAGAAGCCAATGTTCACTTTCCTAGCCATTGTTTTAATGCCGTGTTTACTGAAAATACTTGTTTCCCAAACCAATTTTTGCATAGGCAGAACTATTTCAAAACACAAAAATCAGAACACCAAATTTGGTATTCGCCTGTGGAACACCAAATTTTGATGAAATTGGAATTTGTCTGTTCTGATTAACCCTAATACTCTCTCACAAAATGAAATTGCCTAGTGCTTGCGATTTTGCTGCACACAATTTCAGTTTTTTTTGTATTGGTTGTGATTCCTGTTCAAGGGAACGAGAATCACATTGTTGTGAACACCACCAGAATGCAAATCACAAGTGCTGCGTGAGACTGGTCCCACAGGGATACATTTGTCACAGTGCTTCGGTGATCGCTGCCAATCATTAAAGCACTGACACAATCCCCAAAAGTGCCCCAGCGTGAACCAGCTCTAAATAATGATTCAGAATGACTTTGTAAATCAAGTGTACCATCTCCAGTCTGAACGAGCTCACTGCATGCTTACAAGAGTTCTAGATTCCACCCTTTGTTAATGGTGAAGTTTGGGCCTCTATTTGGATTTCTAAAGCAAACCACAATTGAAAATTAACTTATCAAATAACTAATTATGGTCCTTATGCAATTACCTTTTCTTCTGAGTTTTCTCCTAGGAGATCATTTTCATGTTCTCTTTAACCACTTGAGGACCACAGTCTTTCTACCCCTTAAGGACCAGAGCCTTTTTCTCCATATAGACCACTGCAGCTTTCACGGTTTATTGCTCAGTAATACAACCTACCACCTAAATGAATTTTACCTCCTTTTCTTGTCACTAATACAGCTTTCTTTTGGTGCTATTTGATTGCTGCTGCGAGTTTTAGTTTTTATTATATTCATCAAAAAAGACATGAATTTTGTCAAAAAAATGACTTTTTTAACTTTCTGTGCTGACATTTTTCAAATAAAGTAAAATTTCCTATACATTTGAGCGCGAAAGTTATTCTGCTACATGTCTTTGATAAAAAAAACAAAAAAAAACATTCAGTGTATATTTATTGGATTGGGTAAAAGTTATAGCGTTTACAAACTATGGTGCCAAAAGTGAATTTTCCCATTTTGGAGCATCACTGACTTTTCTGCCCACCTGTCATGTTTCATGAGGTGCTAAAATTCCAGGATAGTATAAATACCCCCCAAATGACCCCATTTTGGAAAGAAGACATCCCAAAGTATTCACTGAGAGGCATGGTGAGTTAATAGAAGATGAAAATGACACTTTGTGACAAAAAAAAAATGGAAAAAAGTTTCCATCTCTTCTAACTTGCGACAAAAAAAAATGAAATCTGCCACGGACTCACTATGCTCCTCTCTGAATACCTTGAAGGGTCTACTTTCCAAAATGGGGTCATTTGTGGGGTGTGTCTACTGTCCTGGCATTTTGGGGGGGTGCTAAATTGTAAGCACCCCTGTAATGCCTAAAGGTGCTCATTGGACTTTGGACCCCTTAGCGCAGTTAGGGTGCAAAAAAGTGCCACACATGTGGCATTGCCATACTAAGGATAAGTAGTATAATGTGTTTTGGGGTGTATTTTTATACATACCCATGCTGGGTGGGAGAAATATCTCTGTAAATGACAATTTTTTTATTTTTTTTACACACAATTGTCCATTTACAGAGATATTTCTCCCACTCAGCATGGGTATGTGTAAAAATACACCACAAAACACATTATACTATTCTCCTGTGTACGGCTATACCACATGTGTGGCAATTTTTTGCACCCTAAGTGCGCTAAGGGGCCCAAAGTCCAATGAGTACCTTTAGGATTTCACAGGTCATTTTGCGACATTTGGTTTCAAGACTACTCCTCACGGTTTAGGGCCCCTAAAATGCCAGGGCAGTATAGGAACCCCACAAATGACCCCATTTTAGAAAGAAGACACCCCAAGGTATTCCGTTAGGAGTATGGTGAGTTCATAGAAGATTTTATTTTTTTGTCACAAGTAAGCGGAAATTGATTTTAATTGTCTTTTTTCACAAAGTGTCATTTTCCGCTAACTTGTGACACAAAATAAAATCTTCTATGAACTTACCATACTCCTAACGGAATACCTTTGGGTGTCTTCTTTCTAAAATGGGGTCATTTTTGGGGTTCCTATACTGCCCTGGCATTTTAGGGGCCCTAAACCGTGAGGAGTAGTCTTGAAACCAAATGTTGCAAAATGACCTGTGAAATCCTAAAGGTACTCATTGGACTTTGGGCCCCTTAGCGCACTTAGGGCGCAAAAAAGTGCCACACATGTGGTACCGCTGTACTCAGGAGAAGTAGTATAATGTGTTTTGTGGTGTATTTTTACACATACCCATGCTGGGTGGGAGAAATATCTCTGTAAATGACAATTTTTTGATTTTTTTTACACACAATTGTCCATTTACAGAGAGATTTCTCCCACCCAGCATGGGTATGTGTAAAAATACACCCCAAAACACATTATACTACTTCTCCTGAGTACGCCGATACCACATGTGTGACACTTTTTTGCAGCCTAGGTGCGCTAAGGGGCCCAACGTGCTATTCACAGGTCATTTTGAGGCATTTGTTTTCTAGACTACTCCTCACGGTTTAGGGCCCCTAAAATGCCAGGGTAGTATAGGAACCCCACAAGTGACCCCATTTTAGAAAGTAGACACCCCAAGGTATTCCGTTAGGAGTATGGTGAGTTCATAGAATATTTTTTTTTTTTGTCACAAGTAAGCGGAAATTGATTTTAATTGTTTTTTTTCACAAAGTGGCATTTTTTGCTAACTTGTGACAAAAAATAAAATCTTCTATGAACTCACCATACTCCTAACGGAATACCCTTGGGTGTCTTCTTTCTAAAATGGGGTCATTTGTGGGGTTCCTATACTGCCCTGGCATTTTAGGGGCCCTAAACTGTGAGGAGTAGTCTTGAAACCAAATGTTGCAAAATGATCTGTGAAATCCTAAAGGTACTCATTGGACTTTGGGCCCCTTAGCACACTTAGGGCGCAAAAAAGTGCCACATATGTGGTACCGCTGTACTCAGGAGAAGTAGTATAATGTGTTTTGTGGTGTATTTTTACACATACCCATGCTGGGTGGGAGAAATATCTCTGTAAATGACAATTTTTTTACACACAATTGTCCATTTACAGAGAGATTTCTCCCACCCAGCATGGGTATGTGTAAAAATACACCCCAAAACACATTATACTACTTCTCCTGAGTACGGCGATATGACATGTGTGACACTTTTTTGCAGCCTAGGTGCGCTTAGGGGCCCAACATCCTATTCACAGGTCATTTTGAGGCATTTGTTTTCTAGACTACTCCTCACGGTTTAGGGCCCCTAAAATGCCAGGGCAGTATAGGAACCCCACAAGTGACCCCATTTTAGAAATAAGACACCCCAAGGTATTCCGTTAGGTGTATGGTGAGTTCATAGAAGATTTAATTTTTTGTCACAAGTTAGTGAAAAATGACACTTTGTGAAAAAAGTATAAAAATCAATGTCTGCTAACTTTTGACAAAAAATAAAATCTTCTATGAACTCGTCATACATCTAACAGAATACCTTGGGGTGTCTTTTTTCTAAAAAGGGGTCACTTGTGGGGTTCCTATACTGCCCTGGCATTTTACGGGCCCAAAACCGTGAGTAGTCTGGAAACCAAATGTCCCAAAATGACTGTTCAGGGGTATAAGCATCTGCAAATTTTGATGACAGGTGGTCTAGGAGGGGGCGAATTTTGTGGAACCGGTCATAAGCAGGGTGGCCTTTTAGATGACAGGTTGTATTGGGCCTGATCTGATGGATAGGAGTGCTAGGGGGGTGACAGGAGGTGATTGATGGGTGTCTCAGGGGGTGGTTAGAGGGGAAAATAGATGCAATCAATGCACTGGGGAGGTGATCGGAAGGGGGTCTGAGGGTTTGGCCGAATGATCAGGAGCCCACACGGGGCAAATTAGGGCCTGATCTGATGGGTAGGTGTGCTAGGGGGTGACAGGTGGTGACAGGAGGTGATTGATGGGTGTCTCAAGGTGTAATTAGTGGGGGGAATAGATGCAAGCAATGCACTGGCGAGGTGATCAGGGCAGGGGTCTGAGGGTGTGGGCGGGTGATTGGGTGCCCTAGGGGCACATAGAGGTCTAATCTGATGGGTAGCAGTGACAGTTGGTGACAGGGGTGATTGATGGGTAATTAGTGGGTGTTTAGAGGAGAGAACAGATGCAATGCACTTGGGATGTGATCTGACGTCGGATCTGCGGGTGATCTATTGGTTTGGGTGGGTGATCAGATTGCCCGCAAGGGGAAGGTTAGGGGCTGATTGATGGGTGGCAGTGGCAGGGGGTGATTGATGGGTGATAGGTGATTGGCAGGAGATTGGCAGGTGATTGACAGGTGATTGACAGGTGATCAGTGGGTTATTACAGGGAAGAACAGATGTAATTAATGCACTGGTGAATTAATAAGGGGGGGTCTGAGGGCAATCTGAGCATGTGGGCGGGTGATTGGGTGCCCGCAAGGGGCAGATTAGGGTCTGATCTGATAGGTAACAGTGACAGGTGGTGATAGGGGGTGATCGATGGGTGATTGATGGGTAATTAGTGGGTGTTTAGAGAAGAGAACAGATGTAAACAATACACTTGGGAGGTGATTTGACGGCGGGTTTGCGGGCGATCTAATGGTGTGGGTGGGTGATCAGATTGCCCGCAAGGGGCAGGTTAGGGGCTGATTGATGGGTGGCAGTGACAGGGGGTGATTGATGGGTGATTGATGGGTGATTGATGGGTGATTGACGGGTGATTGACAGGTGAGTGACAGGTGATCAGGGGGGATAGATGCATACAGTACACAACAGGGGGGGGGGGGGTCTGGGGAGAATCTGAGGGGTGGGGGGGTGATCAGGAGTCCCCAGGGGGCAGTTTAGGGAATTTAAAAAAAAATAGCATTGACAGATAGTGACAGGGAGTGATTGATGGGTTATTAGGGGGGTGATTGGGTGCAAACAGTGGTCTGGGGGGTGGGCAGGGGGGAGCAGGGATTAACAACCCGCCGGCGCTTCCGAACGGCCGGCGGGTTGTCATCGCGGGTGGGCGGAGCCATTTGCTGGGGGAAGCGCGCGTCATCAATGACGCGATCGCTCCCCCGGCATTCCGAAAGGACGCAACGCCCTTGGGCGTATTGCTGTCCTTTCGGCGTCCACTTTGCCGCCGCCCATCGGCTGTGGGCGGTCAGCAAGTGGTTAAGATAACTTTTCACCATTTTACAATTGAAATGGTACCAACAAGTTGGTGAAACATTACTATTAAAATATTATTTTTTCTTGCTTTCTAGTGGTTAAAAGGCATTTTATGACATGGGTGGGGACATATGCAATTCACTTTTTCACCCGAGTTTTCTCTCAGGTGATATTTTCACAACTTGTAAATAAAATGCCTTTTACACCACCAGCAAGCAAACAAATACTCAAAATAAATTTTGACAGTACTTTTTCACCTACTTCGTTGGTACTTTTTCCCACTGCAAAGTGCTAAATAAGTTGTCTTTAAGAGAAAATAAAAATGATCTTCTAGGAGAAACCTCTGTGCAATCTCCTGTTCCTAATGTTAATTTAAGAATATAGGTTTGATCCTTAAAGTTTGCATAGCAGTTATTTGAATGTGATTTCAAAATGTGGTTCTTTAAATTTTGAGTAAGAAAAAAAAAAAAAACTTTACATCTCTTGTTTGTTATCAGCAGTGTTTGCTAACCCAAATAAAACTAATTTGTTTTTACTTGCTCTTCCAGGAGAGCTGCTCTGCATTGGAACTGCGTTGTTTGCCTACAAATAACACTGCTCTTCTAAAGGTAGTACACCTAGTGGTTTGGCTGTACAATCGACCATTCAATTTGATCATTTTGTAGAATCAAGACAGAATCGAGTGTGCTCCAGAATTCCCAATCAATGAAAAGTGGCTGATTTCATGTCGAATCGACCAGCATAGTCGATCGAGCAGGATGCAAGATATCGGTCAATTGCACAAGAATCGGCTACTGTTCACATGTCATTCGATCGACTCTGAATCGAGTTGTGCATTCAGAGCATGGAGACACAACATTGATCAGATCAAATGTGAAGGAGAAACACATAGGATATAATTTATAGTGTATGGGTCACTAGTCGATTGACTTTTGATTAACCATACTGAAGTCGATTACTTAATAAAGTTGATCGCTTTGTCAATTGAATCAGAATCGCTAGATATATGGCTTCCGTAACTCTGAGGTCCATATGCAATTAACATTTTCTCCTGAGTTTTCTCCTAGGTAATTTGTTCATGCCCTGTCAATAAAATGGCTCTGAAGCCCCCAGCAAGTAAGATAATTCTCAGAATAATTTTGATAGATATTTTTCATCTAGTTTTTGATATTTTTTTTAATTACTAAGTGCTGAAAATGTATTTTAAAGAAAAAATGATCTCTTTAGGATATAACTCAGGAGAAAAGGTTAATTGCATATGGGCTTGAGTGCAGAAAAATACAATGTAAACACAGGCAAGCTTAAAGTAGAATATGCACCATATGTACCCATGATTATCTCATCGTGTTATTGGTGATCATGTCATTAGTGATAAAGCGGAGCTGGAATATCACAGCGAGATCGAGCGAATTCTCAGATTGTGCTCAGACAACAAACTTGTACTAAACACAGCAAAAACTGTGGAACTGATAGTGAACTTCAGAAGGAATGCCCCACCACCCAACCTGGTCATCATTGATGGTACCGAAGTCACCAGGGTACATAGCGCACGGTTCCTAGGCACCACCATCACGGAGAACTTGAGATGGGATGTAAATACCTCTATAACCCAAAAGAAGGCACAGCAGAGACTGTTCTTCCTGAGGCAACTGAGGAAGTTTGGAATGCCCAGGGAGCTACTGACCAGTTTCTATATGGCGACCATCGAATCTGTCCTTTTCTCCTCCATCATTGTCTGGTACTCGGGGGCAAATGCAAAAGATAGGCTCAAACTCCAGAGAGTCATCAATGTGGCTGAGAAGATCATTGGGTCGCCCCTGCCACCCTTGGACCTTCTCCACACATCCAGAATGAGGTCCAGGGCAAAAAGAATCTCACTTGACCCCGCCCACCCTGGCAATCACTTCTTCAGTCCCCTCCGCTTGGGACGTCGCTATAGGTCCATATACACCAAAACCACCAGGCGTAGGAACACATTCTTCCCTCAAGCGATCAGTCTCCTCAACTCAGACCTTCTTCCCAATGTCATCTCCTAATCCTCTTCAGCACCTCGGGGCACAATAGTATGAACGCGTGCCCATAGGCTGACTCTCATGTTCATCTTTGTATAATATGGGGACAACCGCTCTATGTGTCATTCTTGATATGTTGCAATGTTTCTTTATAAATGTACTATGTGTAGTGTTACTTGTAGTGTTACTTGCACTGTTTGCACTTGCCAATATGCCTTGTGTCCACAAATAATTCCGGGTGCGGCGCCTGTCGCACTTGGCGAATAAAGTGATTCTGATTCTGATTCTGATGTCACAAGTAAGTTCAGGAATGCTTTAAGATATTCCAGCAAAAGGTGGCAGTTGTGTTGAAGTGTGTTATCAGACTCCAGGAAACTTCTATATTTGGACAATGGCGAGAACTTTTTGGTCACACCTTGCAGAATATGAAAATCAATAAATGTATGATGTGCAAGACTATTTTGTTCCTAAAATCAATTAACATACACACGTGCATGCGAGCACAACATAGATGTGCACTAAAATCCAGGTTGGTAAGGTAATATACAAATGACAGAATAAAAGAAAGGCCAGTGTAACTGCTATGTACTGTATGTGTACAGAATGTAATTACATTTCAGTATGAATTACATGTATGTTTTTTTTCCTCTGCTCACAAATTGCCATAGTCAGACTCTTTGCTTTGGCTCATTGCTTGTTGGCCAAGCATAGACCAAAGTCTGGGAAGGAGCCAGGCATAAATTGATGTTTACACAAAAGAAACATCAGATGAAATGTAGCAAAGACTTCTAAGTCACAGCAGGAGTAGTGTACCAGTCACAGAACACTCAGTTAGCCATTCTCTCTTGGGTATTTGTATTGGACTGGAAAAGCTTAGCAGAAATTCAAATTGATTGTCATTTGTAGAAGTAAGAGTAAAAAAAAGAATAAAACAAAACAACACTATAATAATTTATTTGACCATATTTAAAAGAGGAGCACTGTAATTTGGGCATCGTGTATTCCCGCTATTTGAATTAGCGAATGATATTCAAATAACGACTTTGTGTTTGGGAATTTGCTGTTGCTTTCTAATGTTAACCTCTTACCCAATTCACTAAAACCAACCCCCTGCCTATGTCTAACACTGATCTTCCCCTTAACTATGCCTAACACCAGTCTCCCCCATACCTAAGCCTAGCACTATACCTAAACACTACAGGCAATACTACTCAATCACAGTCCATAACTATTGTCAGCTATACATATAGCGGATATTGTTATTTGACTATTAGTGCACCACAGACATTCTGGAGATAGGCAATATAGCAGCCAAGCTCCTAAGCTGATTGTCTCACTTGCCACACCATTGACAGCTATATGATTGGCTTTATTATACCCGAACCCTGGTGATGCCATTTGTAACCCCCAACACATGATAGCAGTGCTCAACTATATCATAGCCAAACTCTAGTGTCCAATGTAAGCACTTGGCATGCCATAGCCACACATTTATATTGCTGTCTATGGCAGCACCTAATTTTCTGATCGGGCTTGCATTCAATTTAGCAATCTCATCCAAATGTGACGTTTCCCTGAAACAGATTAATGGAGAATTCACTAACCTTCTCAAGAATTACTCACAATGTTTTGCCCTTTGAAGGAAATCTGAAATGTAAGGGTTACAGGGGCTGCCATCCTTATTCCCTATCTAAAAATGGGGGTTGTTTGGCTATCAATCTAAACTCTTGTCTTTCTGAATCACTAACCCAAACGTGTACGTAGTAGCTGTTTGTTCCAGGTGGGATTCAGACTTTTGAAACAAAAAGATGAATGCTCCAGTCAGTTGCAAGGAGGAATTTCTTGAAACAGATTGATCAAATTCGCTAACTAAAACAAAGATAACAGCAGCCACTGCTAGGAGGAAAGCACTCACTACTGTAGCTCTGAGGAGAGTGACATAATGAGCTAATCAGCCTTTGTAAACATTAAAGTGTAACTGTCAGGCATAAAATCAAAAATCAATTCTTTATTTTTATCTGGTAAACAAGTACTAAGGATACTAACCAGGCAATCCAAAAGTTAAAATTACTCTTCCTTTTCTTATCCATAAAACATCATTCCTCAGTTTCCCTGGTTTCTTTTAAGGTACATCTGCTGTACAAAGGAAGTTCCAGGGCATGCTGGGTTTTCTTTTTTTCTTATTTGTTTCACCCTCAGACATAGCTAATGCAGCCCGATTGGCTGATGCCTCTTTCCCTCCCATTTTCCCCTCCCAAACCTCTGTTCCTCTCTGATTTGGCAATATTTTTTCATGCTGAGACAATGCACTTTCTACTGCAAAGCAGGGTGGGAGTGTCTGAAAGAGGGCAGGAAATGATACACAGACAGAGTAAGGGAGGAAATGCTGTCAGGATTGGCTTCAAGATAGACACAGTCAAAATGGAAAAAATCCTAAGAAGGATTTTCTCTTTTTTTATTGTAGAAAAATCACTAAAATAAAAATGTGGACAGTGTAATACATATGTAATACATATGTAATATAAGTAGAGCAAGTATTTATCTACTTAAGTTATGTACTGCATGTTTTTTGTTTTGTTTTTCTGAAATAGTATGGCTGACAGCATCTCTTTAAGGAGAAAGGGGCCGGCCCTTTACTTTAAAATAGAAGGTTTTTTTTTATATCGTGTCCTTTTTGCAAATTACTTACTAGAGTGTTTTTCTACAAAAATCCAAGTACTGGATACAGTGATATTAAATCGTAGACGGCCGATCCGCTGCTACCTGCCACGAAAGAGGGTCCCCCCCCCCCCGCAAACCTCTTGAGCAGCCTGGCTAATCAGCGGCAGGCTGCGCTATGGGGTGGATTGGGACTCCCTCTGACGTCAAAAAACTGTGTAGCAAGCAGGGCATCTGGCCGGCATCATTGTGTAAATCCCTTTTAGGGAATATCTTTATAAAGAATAAAAGCATTGCTGAGAATCCCCTATGAAGAGATGGACTAGTCCAAAACCTGTCACTTCTGCCATATTTCTACTACCTAATGTAAGTGACAGCAACATAGGAGACAATTAATTTATGGCTCATTTTACTCTGGAAAAAAAACGTACGTGTTATTTGTTTATGTTTGCACATATTTTACAATTTTTCGCCATAATGCCCCTTTAAGAATCTTATGTGCCATGGCAGAGCAGCTAATTTGTAAACACATAATGTTAACAATATGTCTGCTACCATAAAAGCTAGACGTATACTGCAGATGTATTGCAGGATTTGTATCAGCTGTAACAAATAAATGCTGTTACTTATCTTATAGAACAGACAAGAAGTTCTGATTTCAAGTCTGCTTTAAAGAAATGCACCTGAGTAGCAGTCTCATTCAACGCTATACATCACACAAACATCCTGAAGGAAAGACTACAAGAAAATACAAATTATACCCATAACATCAGTTTATACTAAAACATTCCACATCGCCTGCTTCAAAACCAAAGTATTTAGTACAGTTAGCATAAAAATAATATAAAATATGTTCTTGTGCTTACTGCATGTCAGAAACTGACCTGATCCTCTCTTAACCAAGTACATGTTCTTCTAAACACGGCAACAATGAAAGAAGATATACGCACTTTACACCTCTTTCAAGTTCTCTCCAAGCCTCAAATTTATGTACAGCACCATTTTAAAATTCAGAAGAACAAAATGCACGCTCTAGAGATTGCTCTGTAATTATGCACATATCATCCCACCTACGCTGCACTTCAGATCATTTCAGGTAAGCCACCGCTAAGAATTCACAATGATGCCAAGCAAAGAGGGGGGAAAAAACGCAAGCTCTATTCATGTGTCTATAAATGCACATTTTAAGCTGAAAACCTATCATCAGCGCATTTTTCAAAAAAAAGGTAATAATTAACGTCTTTCTTCTTTTCACTACATGTCATCGGACCTATAATACAATCGAATATCACATAACTTATTCCCGTTTATTGTTCCAAACTGAAAGGCTTGGATTGATAAGAGCGTCAGACAAAATTTCAAATTGTCATTTGTCAGGTTAAACATGTACCTATCACAGTGGTTGGTTAATGTCACCACTTGGTCTTGGCTTTGCTGACAAAAGAAGGAAAAGCGTGGATTGCATTCAAAACCTTAATATACGGAAATTGAATATCTGATTACCCTTTGAAAAAATTAAATGTAATGAGTCTACAGGCCACAATAATGATACGATACAGTCAGTGATGAGGTGTGACAAAACTAGTGTTGGGCGAACAGTGTTCGCCACTGTTCGGGTTCTGTAGAACATCACCCTGTTCGGGTGATGTTCGAGTTCGGCCGAACACCTGATGGTGTTCGGCCTTTTAGTTCGGGTTCACCCGAACTGCTCAATGCCCGGCCGAACAGCGCCCTGTTCGGCCGAATACGGCCCCCCTATGGGGTCGCAGGCATAAGGGGGAGCATGCCCCGATCGGGGGGGGGGGGGGGGAATTCCCCCCACCCCCTCTGCTAGCGCTCCCCCCTCTGCCCGCTTCCCCATAAAAAAGTTTGCGTAAAGTTAAATAGTACCGGTGGTGGCTGCTGCAGTGGCTGGCTGGCAGTGGTGTGAGTGAGGAGGAGGAGTCCGAGTAGGACGCGTTGAGGCCGGGCAGCGGGCAGTTCAGCGGTAGTACCCTTGTGGTACTTCTGCCCTTTCTCTGACCTCACGTCCTCTACGTGATGACGCACCACTGCCAGCCAGCCACTGCAGCAGCCACCACCGGTACTATTTAACTTTACGCAAACTTTTTTATGGGGAAGCGGGCAGAGGGGGGAGCGCTAGCGGAGGGGGTGGGGGGAATTTACGACCCCCCCGCGATCGGGGCATGCTCCCCCCTTATGCCTGCGACCCCATAGGGCCCCCAAAAGCAGCATGTTCGGGGGAGTTCGGGGTTCGGCCCGAACATGCCGAACATCTGGCCCATGTTCGGCGAACGGACCCGAACCCGAACATCCAGGTGTTCGCCCAACACTAGACAAAACCTATGGTATCATTACTCGCATAGGTGCCAAGTTTAAACTGTTAGTGCAGTTAAAATGTTATAAAATGAGGCTCCATCCGATAAGATAATAACTTGTACTTAAAGTAAACCTGAAGTGAGAAGCATATGGTGGCTTCCATATTTATTTCCTTTTAAACAATACCAGTTTCCTGTCAGTCCTGCTGCACCCCAAAGATATATTCTAATCTCTAACTAGTACTGTATAGGAGTAGATAATTCTTACCTCCATAAAAGAACAAACCACATGGGTAAATAGAACGGTTCAATGATGCACAATTAGACAACACATTTCAAAGGTGCTAGCCTGCTTCCTCAGGTCAATAATAAGTGCCTAAGTTTGCAGCAGTCACGGGTGTGGGCGCCTCTACAGGTCAATAACAAGTGCCTAAGTTTACACAGCAGTAATGGCTGTGGGCCCCTCTCTGAAGTGGGCTACCACCCGTGAAATGCGTTGTCTTTTTGTGCATCATTAAACCATTATATTTACCCATGTGGCTTGTTCTTTTATGGAGGTAAGAATTATCTACTCCTATACAGTACTATTTAGAGATTAGAATATATCTTTGGGTGCCTCTAATAGTTCATTTTAGCATTCATTCAACCTTTCGGGGTTGAGTATTGGACGACCGACCAGTACCTGCACAGCAGACCCGATCGAGCAGGAATGGTCATCATTTTCCCGTAGGTTCTGTCGGTGGTTGCAGGAGTGCAACCCACCCTTGTGAGTATAAATCACTACATTATCCTTGGCCATATATCTTAACGATATTGCACCATTGGGCTCCTGGTCCCTCTCATTGTCTTGGTGGTTGGAAATCCAACCCCCAAGAGCCACCTTAAATATGCAGATCAGGTGTTTTTGACATTATTGTCAGATTTGACGAGATTAGCTGCATTCTTTCTTTTGGGTGTGATTCAGACACTACTGCAACCGAATAGATCAGTAGGGCTGCCAGGCTGCATGTTTAGAAGGAAATAAATATGGCAGCCTCCACATACCTCTCACTACAGTTGTCCTTTAAGGAACAGAAACTCTCACATCACTTGGGTAGCAGTAGTTTGCATTACTTAAAGAGCAAGGAGAAAGGGCTCTTGGGTATCTATCCTATGTCACACCTGGAAGATGGAGATGAAAAAGAAGAAAAATCTAGCATGCAAATTTTCACTCATTTTAAGAAAGAATTAAATTTAGCTCATCAGTCAACACTCTGCTGACTGTTGACAGTCTGTATTACAAGCTTACTGACAGCCCATACCTCTTGGCAAGAATGACTAGAAGTTCTAATTCTAGGGTGCATAAAACGGGGGAAAAAATTATATGCTAGTATACTACTCCCTGTATAAATCACTTGTGCGGCCACATCTGGAGTATGGGATACAGTTGTGGGCTGCGAAGGACATTGACATTGACATTCTAGAACAGGTACAACAATGAGCAACTAAGTTTATCAGAGGGATGGAGGCCTCACTTACCAGGAAAGGTTGGACAAACTGGGTTTATTTAGTTTGGAAAAAACATAGCTAAGGGGTGACCTGATTAACTTTTGGCCCTAATTTTTTTGCCTTCCACTGAATCAACTGGGACATGTGAGGGTGCAGGAGAGAAAGGTACCTTATGCTTACTTATTTCTTTCTGTTTGTTTTGTTTTTATTTTTCTGGTTGAACTCGATAGATGAATGTCTGTTTTCAACCAAATTAACTATGTATGTATACCAGTGCCAGGTCATCTCTTCTTCTTCACTGCAGCCAGTCAGTGCACAGAAGCAACCCTCCATAGGCTCCTGATGTCACATGACTTGCATCAGGACCCCTCTTTTTATACTGGGGGAGCACAAAGAATCTGGATGCACTTCTTACTAAGGGTATTTAGGCACCTCTGTATAATCCTAAATACTATTGGATCCACTGGCTGGATAGGTGTGACCACCTTTTTCTATCTACGGAGAGCGACCTTTTAGCCTGAGCGGGGACAGGCTTAAAACTTCCCGCCTGCATGTCCAGTGGTTGCCTGAATTTGGCAACCTACATAATCCTCATATCCTAAACTTCTTTATTCTCAAAACAATATTACACTATTGGGGCTCTCGCTTTTCTTTGTTCTTACTAAGGGTGGTGGGCAGACAGATACTGGCACAATTCTAACTGTGGGAGAGGAGATAATGACACCACTTCTAATTAAAGGTGGGGCAGATACTGGCTGCACTTCTTATTGGGAGTTTGGGCAGGGAGCTGATTATGTCAAGGAAGCAAATAGGCTAGAATCTGCCCTTCTAAGTAAAAGGTACTACTGATATGCTAACAAGTTAAAAAGGACAATGTTTAGTTTGAGCAAATTTATACAACTCACTGTATCACGAGAATGCTTACAATAATCTTTTTAAGTACAGTACTTTTTTGTTAGGGTGTATCTACACTTTTACTTTGTAAAGTTGAATAATGTCAAAGAAAAATACAGCAGTTCAACATGTAGAAGAGTCTCTGTAATAACCATGCTTAAAGTCTTTACCTTTTTAACTGACATAGTTTGAAAGATTTTGACCATGGATATGCAAATGCATTTTACATTTATCCATTCTCCTTGTAGCACAGTAGGCTAGGGGCACTGTGTTAGCTCAGTGACACATAAAAACAATAGCTATGAGCTGAATCGGCAAACAACAAAAACTCAAAAATTCAGAAGGTTATTCAGCAGTCAACACTGATTTATAACTGCACTACACAAGTTATCAGGTGCTTCTAGAGACTATAGGTCTGATAAACTAATGTTGTCAAAAGCCTAACAGTAGTGAAAACATGAGAGTTTTAGCAAACCTGGCATCAGGGCCGGGCCGAGGCATAGGCTGGAGAGGCTCCAGCCTCGGGGCGCAGTGTAGGAGGGGGCGCACAATTCATTCAGTTGTCATTCCTAATTGTGTATGAAGCAGAAAGAAATAAGAAAAGGGGATACATAGCAGTGATTGCAAGCCAGATAACTAGATATTAAGGTGTTGGGGAGGTTGTGGGCCCTGTGGCCCTCTTAGTCTAATAGCAATCAGTGTGTGATGGCTGAGGTGGGAAGGATGGAGGGGCGCACTTTGGTGTCTCAGCCTTGGGTGCTGGAGGACCTTGTCCCTGCTCTGCCTGGCATGTATTTACTAAAAATGATGTGGTAAATGTTTGCAGCTAGTGTTCAGGTACGAATTCAGCATAGCTGATTTGCAACACTTGAATACTCCTGACTGCCGCTGTTCAGAACCGAACAAGCATACAGGGTCAGGAGGAGTTTAGTAAAATATAATATGACAAGCATTACAGTAAAATCCTACTGACCCTCTCTGCCTCTTCAGTGCTAAACGGTGGCATTTGGGAGTATTTGGGTGTTCCAAATTGGCAGTGCTGAATTTGAACACCAACACTATTTGCAACCCTCACCTGGGTCATATTTCACAAAAGCAAAGTTTGCTGATAAGGTGGTAAAGTAGCATTTTGGCCAAAGCAGGGTCATGCAGACACCCGATTTGAGAACATATTTTATTATTTTCCAGACTGTGCAGCTCTACAAATTTAAATGGAACTAAGCATCAGTATTTTTTTTAATGAACCTCCCTTGCCCCCTGCTCCCCTGCCAAATTTTGTACTCCCTGGCACTTTCTCATATGAACTGCAATGCATGCCAGGAGATGTAGTCCATAGATGCAAGAACATCTCTGTTCTCTCATCCACAGACTACATCGTGCAGCATGCACTGTGGCATGTACAAGACACTGCCAGGACTTTGCAAAATTCAGCAGATGTGGCCAGTCAGGCAGAGAAGATGGTGCACTCCATATGGGCTAGGGGCCAGAGGAGCAGCACTCTGTAGGTGGATAGTAAGGTCACCCCAACCCCGCCCACTCAAAGGCACACTCCATTATGAACCACTCTTATATATGTATAATAGCAGGTCACTGACATTTTTCTTAAGGAAATAAAGATGGCAGCCAGCTTCCATACTCCTTTTATTTAAAGTTTCTTTAAAGTGAACCTGAGATGAATGACATGCCAAGTTTTATACTTACCTGGGGCTTCCTCCATCCCCCTTTGAGGCCGCTCGGTCCCTCACCGTCTTTTTGGGCCACTCAGTCCCTCGCCGTCTCTTTGGGCCACTCCTATACCCCACAGGATGGCCTGGTACTCAGCCCCGTCAAGCTCCCATGGCCGGTAGGGTTCTGCGACCCTGAAATGTTTGTGCTATATTTTTTGGGAATGTTATGGTTTTTAAAGGAATACTTAAGTCAAAAAAAAAAAATGACATTTACTCACCTGGGGCATCCCTCAGCACCCCGAAGCTGGATGGTGCCCTCGCAGCCCCGCTCCGATCATCCTGTCCCCGCCGGCGGCTACTTCCGGTTCGGCGACAGCCGCCGACAGGCTGGGAACGCGGCTGATTTTCCGCGTTCCCAGCCGCTGCTATCACTCTCTATGCTGCTATAGCGTATATATATACGCTATAGCAGCATAGAGAGTGATAGCAGCGGCTGGGAACGCGGAAAATCAGCCGCGTTCCCAGCCTGTCGGCGGCTGTCGCCGAACCGGAAGTAGCCGCCGGCGGGGACAGGAGGATCGGAGCGGGGCTGCGAGGGCACCATCCAGCTTCGGGGTGCTGAGGGATGCCCCAGGTGAGTAAATGTCATTTTTTTTTTTGACTTAAGTATTCCTTTAAGAAACAAAAAAAAAGTACAGAAAGAGTTAAGGCTAAACAACCAAATCCTTTTTATCTCCCAAACAGTCAGTCTACCTAGAGATCAATTCTAATCTTCTAACAATAAATGTAACATGCTAAACTACAGAATCTAAATTTCTGTCAAAATGATAGTATAGATTTATACTGAAACAGGAAATTAAAGTTTTAATTTGGTTGGTACACATTCAAAACAATCCAGTGAAAAAGATGATTTATTTTACTCACTGTTGATGGGTTTTGTTAAATTCTTTATGCAATAGCAGTCTAGATACAAGATGTCTACCTTACTATTACTAAAAATCGTATGGAGAAATACAGTGGGTTGCAAAAGTATTCGTCCCCCTTGAAGTTTTCCACATTTTGTCACATTACTGCCACAAACATGCATCAATTTTATTGGAATTCCACGTGAAAGACCAATACAAAGTGGTGTACATGTGAGAAGTGGATCGAAAATCATACAACATTCCAATACTTTGTAGAACCACCTTTTGCTGCAATTACAGCTGTCAGTCTTTTAGGGTATGTCTCTACCAGCTTTGCACATATAGAGACTGAAATCCTTGCCCATTCTTCTTTGCAAAACAGCTCCAGCTCAGTCAGATTAGATGGACAGCGTTTGTGAACAGCAGTTTTCAGATCTTGCCACAGATTCTTTATTGGATTTAGATCTGGACTTTGACTGGGCCATTCTAACACATAGATATGTTTTGTTTTGAACCATTCCATTGTTGCCCTGGCTTTATGTTTAGGGTCATTGTCCTGCTGGAAGGTGAACCTCCGCCCCAGTCTCAAGTCTTTTGCAGTCTCCAAGAGGTTTTCTTCCAAGTTTGCCCTGTATTTGGCTCCATCCATCTTCCCATCAACTCTGACCAGCTTCCCTGTCCCTGCTGAAGAAATGCAGCCCCCGAGCATGATGCTGCCTGCCACCACCATAGTTGACAGTGGGGATGGTGTGTTCAGAGTGATGTGCAGTGTTAGTTTTCTGCCACACACAGAGTTTTGCATTTTGGCCAAAAAGTTCCATTTTGGTCTCATTTGACCAGAGCATCTTCTTCCACATGGTTGCTGTGTCCCCCCCATGGCTTGTGGCAAACTGCAAACGGGACTTCTTATGCTTTCTGTTAACAATGCCTTTCTTCTTGCCACTCTTCCATAAAGGCCAACTTTGTACAGTGCATGACTAATAGTTGTCCTATGGACAGAGTCTCCCACCTGAGCTGTAGATCTCTGCAGCTCGTCCAGAGTCACCATGGGCCTCTTGACTGCATTTCTGATCAGCGCTCTCCTTGATCGGCCTGTGAGCTTAGGTGGATGGCCTTGTCTTGGTAGGTGTACAGTTCTGCCATACTCCTTCCATTTCTGAATGATCGCTTGAACAGTGCTCCGTGGGATGTTCAAGACTTTGGAAATCTTTTTGTAGCCTAAGCCTGCTTTAAATTTCTCAATAACTTGATCCCTGACCGGTCTTGTGTGTTCTTTTGACTTCACGGTGTTGTTGCTCCCAATATTCTCTTGGACAACCTCTGAGGCCCTCACAGAGCAGCTGTATTTGTACTGACATTAGATTACACACAGGTGCACTCTATTTAGTCATTAGCACTCATCAGGCAATGTCTATAGGCAACTGACTGCACTCAGATCAAAGGGGGCCGAATAATTATGCACACACCACTTTGCAGTTATTTATTTGTAAAAAAATGTTTGGAATCATGTATGATTTTCATTTCACTTCTCATGTGTACACCACTTTGTATTGGTCTTTCATGTGGAATTCCAATAAAATTGATTCATGTTTGTGGCAGTAATATGACAAAATGTGGAAAACTTCAAGGGGGCTGAATACTTTTGCAACCCATTGTACATAGGTGATCATAGAATACAAACACTTCCTGAATGTCAATCATTGCGATTAACCTGAAATGATTAACTGGGGCCCACCAACCACCAACAGAGCGGAAAATTATGAGCAATCTGATCAGACCAAAAGAATAGTTCCAAAATTCAGATCGATGGAATGATTGATAGAACAATTGTTCGCCTTCAATTGGATACATTAATGACACACGATCTGGGCACGTTAAGACTGTTGTGCAAACCCATTTAAGGATTAGGTAAAACATTTACACCACCTGCCTGATGTTGTTAAGGTCTCTCTTGTGCAGCCAAAAAAAGATATAATCTGTCAGTGTATACACTCCACGTGCTTTCTGCAGGTGTTCTGTGATATCGGACACACACACGTTACAGATCAATTACAGGTTCATAATGTAGTATGTCGTTAGGGGTGCGAGATTTTGGGTGAACCTCACTACTTACCTACGGGGTGTTGCTCCACTAGCCCGCGGCCCATACAACAAGTGCCATCTTCTCTGGGACTGAACGGCACTGAACCCCATTTTGTACTTTCTGGGAGTGTCTATCTCGTATGGTTGGGGGACCATAGGAGTATCACCCCGTAGGTAAGTAGTGAGGCTCACCCCCACCCCCACCCCCTCCTCATGGGGAGGTTCATTTAAAAAAAATCTTGGGTGCTCAGTGTCCTTTAAGTCTTATAGGCTATAAGACTAGTCCTCCATGGATTAAAATTGTGTGACTCCTTGCACGGCCCAGCTGTGTGTTCTAACACATTTTTCTCAAGGGCATGAGTATGTTTTCAGCAATTTGTGCTATAGTAGCTCTTCAGCGGGACTGAACCAGATGGGCTATCCATCACTCATAGTTGCATCAGCAAACTTCTAATGCCCATGTAGGTCTTTGAGGTCCCTCGGTGTCCTCCAAGTCCCTTTCCATAGTTCCGCTGTCACACCAAGCTGGCAAGCTATCTTGGTCACATATGATGGCACATGCACTAACCAAGCTGTATGAATCCGCGATTGCAAATCTTTATGAAATGCACACATGCAGAATGCTCCCGGCCATGGGTGTGTGGTCAAGGAGGAGCACGGCCAGGATAGCACATGTGTCATAGTAAGTGACCTGGCAAGGTCGCAGACTTTAATTGGGAAACAGCAGAGGGGACACAGAGGGACTTCAAATACTATGGGGATGGAAGAAGCACCAGGTAAGTAATAACTTTTCCCCCAAAATCCAGTGTACTTTATTGTGTTCCTTGCAATAAGAATGTGTTAATCAGCTCTAATTGCTTAACAGTGGGAGTAATGCTACAGTCTAACTGCATCTAACTGCAGAGAAACTGCGACTTAGAGTCCAGAATTTTAACCTTTACAGTGACAAAAAAAGACAAAAACAAACACAACATTGTTCTAAGTAGGATTGTGACTCTTCATACACATGTTTATCTCATTATGTCACTTCTGGTACCCTTTTAATGTGAGGAATATGGAACATGTCATTGCTTTCTTCCTTTACCAAGAACATATATCACCCCCTGCATGCGTGCTACAAGTATGATTCAGAAGCTTCTGAATGTAAAGCTAAGCGTAGCAGCAAAGCAATTTCCCCTTTTTTCCCCAAATATAACCAAGATGTCAGCCTCCACAGTCATTTCAGTTCATATTCCATTTAATTATTTTTGTGCCATCTACACATCTGAATAAAAAAAAAAAGAAAAAGAAAAAGTAATAGAAAAACATATTCTTCTTCACTGACAAAAAAGTGTCTTTGTTACTTTGTGAGCAAATACTGCAAGCCAATAGAGAGCATGACAATAAAAATGGAGAAAGAAAAATAAATGGTCGTGTCCACCCTTTCCACTTATTTATCAAAACAAAAATGTTTCCTTGGATATCTGTATTTAATAACTGTGCGTTCCTTACTTCTGAGTTCCCAGTAAATCTCTGCCGCATATGATCCCCTCAAATGAAGCATACATTGGCATATAATTGAAAGTTTGATTTATACTCTGTTTGCAGACACATATCACCTTTAGGATGACAAATGGACTATTAACAATTTAAAACTTGACATTTGTCATCATTCCAGCCCATTCTCATCCCTCTCCAATATAAAGGAGCTATTACAAGAGAGACAGAGAAGCCAGCCAGGGAAGGTCAGACAAGTTACAGTGCGCCAGGCAGCGTATTTATTGGAGAAAAGATTTTCACATGAAAATATATAATAAACAGTGCAAAAGGTTTTACTGGCTACACTAAATAAAATAAATCTGTGCAGATCTGGGAGAGGATGCTATAGACAAAGTTTGTGAAGCGAAACCTCAGACTCATTATTCACTGGAGCCTAGAAATAGAGATGCAAAGAGGCCAAGACAATCTCCCGCCTCGTGCCATTTGTCCATACACATGTGCTGGGGAGTTTAATACTGGCGACGCTGTAAAATTCTCTATCAAGCTACTGCCACTGGCGCCAGTGGTAATAAAATACGTCAGGCATGCCATTTCATCCCCAAACAAAGCATATTGCATAAAAAAAGGTGAAAATTACTTTGTTAAAGCACCAGTTGAGACAGTTATAGATATATGTTTCATAAAACATTTCTATGAATTATAACCATGCATTAAAAATGTTAGTAAAAATGTTGTTTGCAAAATAAAAAAAAGGTGTGGACTAATTGGAACTGGAAAGCTGCTGGACCAATTTCCAAACTCTCAGATTGACTGCTGCAGGGGCGTATCCTGGTAATATGGTGCCTAAGGCAAACACTGAAATTGTGCCTCCATGATGCACTAGAGATTATAACTAAGTAGCAACTATGTGCAACCTCCCCACCCCCCATTAAATAAATAGTCACATGATTGCAGATAAAATAATCAAAATTTTCCTTGTCTCCAGATAAAAGAATCAAGTAGTCACATGCCCCCAGATATTTCATCAAGTAGTCACATGCCCCCAAATAAAAATATTAAGTAGTCACAAGCATCCAGATACAATAATTAAGTAGTCAGGTACTTCATGATAAACAAATTAAATATCCAGGTGCATCAATATAGAATAATTAATTAGCCACGGGCACCTTATATACCTAAATTAAGTAGCCATGTTCCCCAGATAACAAAACAAATCTGATCTGAGATCTTAGTGGCAGGGAGGCACGGGGGAAGGCATGGCGGTGCAGCAAAGAGGCAGGAATGGTGCCCATGGTGTGGTGCTGTGGCACCCATGGCATGAGCCATGCCTGCACCCCTCTAGACTAGAGATCGCTCGAACCTCCGATTTTAGGTTCGTGAACCTCGAATGCGAACTTCCGCAAAAGTTCCCGAACCAGCAAAATTTGCGAACTACAATAGACTTTAATGGGCAGGCAAACTTTCAAAATTTTAAACACTAATTCTGGCCACAAAAGTGATGGAAAAGATGTTTCAAGGGGTCTAACACCTGGAGAGGGGCATGGCAGAGTGGGATACACACCAAAAGTCCCTTGGAAAATTACGGATTTGACGCACAGCAGGGTTATAATCCCTAAAAGGCAGAAATCACATTGCATTTCTAAATTGGAGGCATAAAGTGCTTGAAAACATCTTGCGTGTGTAGACATGGATCAGCAGGTGGTGTGCTTCCCACTGACAGACCAAACTCACTGTGTAACGCACCGAAAACAGCTGTTTGATTAGTGATGGCCGTGCTGGACTGGTGCGCACCATGGCGAGATTCCTCTTTCTCACTCAGTGATGTCAGGTAATGCCTGACTGCTGTATCAACTTTCAATGGTTCTTTCCCTACCATTGTTAAAGCTTATATCTATTTTTTTAAATACTTGTTCTGCTTGCTGTTCAGTACCTGCAACGAGAATCTTTTATGGAGGGCAAGTCTGCCATTGTGAGTGACCACTGGTAATGGCCGGGGAATCCTGGTTCGATTCCGGTCCGGATTGGGAGCCTAAGAAATGGCTACCACCACCACACATTTAAGGAAGGCAGCAGGCACGCTGTGGGCAAAAGAGCAGGAATGGCTACCACACAGCCAAGAAAGGCAGCAGGCATGGCATGCACGTCCGGAAGTAGTGACCAAAAGGAGGACTTTCGAGGCCCTGCGGTAGATGACACTGATAGACTGTACTACCTGTAACGAGAATCTGTTATGGAGGGCAAGTCTGCCATCCATTCAAGTGAAAGGTATGCACTGTAAACAATAGGTAGGTAGGTATATGCAATAATGGGTATTACAATGTGCACCTGTCACACACAGACAGGTAGCGGACAGGCACAGCGACACTGCGTGCGCTCAACTCACGTAGGTAGGTGGGTGCACTGTGAACAACAGGTAGGTAGGTATATGCAGTAATGGGTATTACAATGTGCACCTGTCACACACAGACAGGTAGCGGACAGGCACAGTGACACTGCGTGCGCTCAACTCATGTAGGTAGGTGGATGCACTGTGAACAACAGGTAGGTAGGTACTTGCAGTAATGGGTATTACAATGTGTACCTGTCACACACACATGTAGTCACTGAATGTGCTGGGCCTGGCAGTGGCACACACAGTATGAATTATCAAGGCTGTCTATGCAACACAAGTATCAGTGGGACACACAGAAAAAAAAAATAGATCACAAGAACCAGATTAGCTCTCAAAAGAGCTGTTGTGGGGTGCTATTTTAGTAATAAGAATCAGCAAGGAGCAAGCTAAGAAGCCTGCTTCCTCTCCCTTCTCTCACTACAGCAGCACACAGAGTGAGAACATGGCTGACACTGGCTGCTTTTTATTGGGGAAGGGGGGCTCCAGGAGGGAGTGCAGCCTGATTGGCTGTCATGTGTCTGCTGACTGTGATGTAGAGGGTCAAAGTTTAGCCCTATGATGTAGTATATGGGACGGGTCAAACTTGCATAAAGTTTGCGATTGATCGCGAAAGCGAACCAGCGTTGTTCACATGAACATGTTCGCCGAGAACAACACAAAAAGGGCAAGCACCATCTACCAATCAATGTAGTTATACTATTAAGTTCTATAGAGTGTGCAGAAAGGAACTAATATATGATTAGACAAGAGAACAAGAACAGTAGTTCCCTAAATCACCGCACCACTCCAAACCAATAATCAATGATAATGAAAAATTTGTATTGTTTGCACTATAGCACTTTCTGCACCATTTATTGTTGGCTGATACCTCTACCTATTAGGATGTGATATGTCATAGTTGCTATTTCTATGAGACTGGGGAGGCGTAATTTATGGTTTTCTCCCATTGATCTTTATTTATTTTATTGTGGAGTTATCTATTAGAGGTTGTTATTGTTTTTGTATTACACATTAACTATTTATTACTTATATGTACATGGCTGCCAATATGTGTGTTTTTAGGTGTTTTTATTGTTTTTGTGAATAAAGATCATTATCATTGATTATTGGTTTGGAGTGGTGCGGTGATTTAGGGAACTACTGTTCTTGTTCTCTTGTATGAACATGTTCGCCAGCGAACCATTCGGGCCATCTCTACTCTACACATGTCACTGGACAGCTGGGTCCTTATTCAATTCACTTTTTTTCTCCTACGTTTTCTCCTTGGTGATGTTTTCACACTTTATCAATAAAACACCTTTAAGGTCACCAGAAAGCATGAACATACTAATTTTGACAGTACTTTTTCACCTACTTTTTAAAAATGTTTAATTGCAGACTGCTGAAAACAGTTATTTTAAAAAGAAGATGACAAATTATCTCGTAAGAGAATACTTGGTGACTTACATCCAGTGATAATACAACAGAGAAACCAAAAAACAAAAGGTAAGTCTAGTACACAGGTAAATCTAGTACAAACATAGTGTTTAATCAAGTATTAAAAATGACTGGAGGACAGTATTGTGAAGTGTTAACCATCAGTAAAAGCAAACAGTTTTAAATCAGGATGATACAATTTATTTGCTAACTTAAAATAAAATAAAAAAACTTTCAGAAAATAAGCCTTCTTCATGATAACATCTAATATCCAATAGCCTGACACGTTTCTTGGCCTTCAAAATGGCTGCTTCCTCAGAGGAAAACAGGTTAAAGTTATTTTCCCATGACCATACATTAAAAATACAATAATGCATGCATTAAGGGCAGGCACTATGGAAGCACCTCTGGCATTTCAGAAGTAATTCTGAACCGCAGAATTCTCAAAATGTAATGTAGGAACAATATATTCCAATGTGAGTTTAAACGGGGGTACAAATGTTGGAATCCTGCCCTAAGCGTTCTCGCCAAACAGAGCATCTCTTCTCCTGGTGACTGTGGCAATTTGTGACTTTACATTCAGTCAGCCTGAAGTACTCCCTATTTAGTCACATGGACATCCAGGGCTACAGTGATGGATTTGTTGCAGAACCCTACCTCCCTTCTTACTCATAGCCTAGAGGTGAAGAAAGTGAGCAGCGTTTTCGCAGGGTTTATGCACTGATGCATTGTGTATGTTTATTTATTTTGCAGAAACTGTAGTGTCTGACCACACCTAATTTAAAATAATATTGTATTGCATATAAATAATACTGTGCCTTAAAGTGAACCTCCAGACTAAAAATCTAATCAGCAGCACTGAAAAGGCTTGGTGTTTCTTTAACAGTTTCACAGCATCAGAACTTTGTTTTTCTTACCCAAGCCTTATTTTAGCTGCACAGAAGCTAAGCTCCGTCCCATCAAAGAAAACTGCCTGGGCATTTTTCCCCTGATGCTGTGCAAAGCATGATGGGATTTCTGATTTTGTTTTTTCTCATTCTGCTGTTTTGGCACAATTTTTTAATTTTTTTTTATTTTGAATTTGAGGTTTGAAACCTAGCACGCACAGCTGAGAGGGGGGATCAGGACACAGGACAGTGGAACTGTGTCTCATGCTCCCTGTTACCTCCTTTCAACCAAAAAGATGTCTGTCCCCATGCAATCACAAACATTTGCCTGTTCTTTTAAAACAGGATGGGTAAGAGATTGTATTATCTATCTATTTTAATTAACATAACTAATGTAAATTAATGACAGTATGTTTGTTTAGCCTGAAGTTCCTCTTTAACTTGTCTTTTAAAAACTGCCTTGCATATATACAGTAACTGATCAGTGAGCTCCTGAAAAGGATGACTGTACTTTTAATGTGTTAGTGTATTTATAAGTAAATGCCCTAAAATGGTATTTTGATCAACAATGAAGCATACTGGAATGATTTATTTTACCCAATAACTAAGAGACAGGCATGTTAACCCACGTATGTATAAATCCGCTGTCGGTGAGCCAAATAAGGGCTTACCCTGCTGCCACTCAAATCCCCCGGTGGTGTTACATACTATTCCCCCTCCAAGTCATAGCAAATCAAAGAGAGAAATAATTTGGAGATCCTCGAATTACCCTTACGCGCCCTGCACTCTTTAGCATTACTGCTATAGCGGCCATTCGTATCAGTGCTCGGTGTTGAGGGCCGTTGGCCAAAACCACCTGCTTTGTGTTTATATGTGTAGCTATATGTAGCTATTTTTTTTAATAATGCACTTTCAAACTGTTGACACTACTTTGACAGTTATAAATGAATACTGTGCACTTTGTATCATGATTGTAGTCGATATCAGTACAGACTATTGTTTTGCTATGTAAACTATGCCAGTGACAACAAGCTTGCATTTTAGAACAGAACTAAAACTAGCAATGCAAATACACTGCTTTATTAATCAAATCCTCATTTTAACATGATGTGGATGCATGCTATGGAAATTGATGTCTTGTTTGCAGCCTCTTATCTTTGCCAGGATGTAGATTTTAATAGTCTGACTCTATGTGCTCTCGCCATGATGGCACACCCATCACGGCTAAACTCAGCTTTCCAATTACAGTTCTGTGCACTGGTTAGGTGCTAATTTCATTGGCTCCCAACCATATGATCACTGTGAGCCAATCACAGTGATCACAGAGAAAAAACAAAAAAGCTTCTGGTCCTTAAAGTGAATGGTTACCGAGTAAAAAAAAAAAAGTCAGATACTCACCTAAGCAGAGGGAAGGCTCGGTCCTAATGAGCCTTCCCTCTCCTCTCCTGGTGCCCGGTGGATCCTCCGTTCAAATCTCCCGCCACGGGGGACTTCGGAAGTCTTCAGGAGCACTCGGGCTCCCGAAGACGGGCCGCTCCATACTGCGCATGCGTGAGTGCGTCATAGGCCCACGCGAGTGCGTCATAGTGGGCACTCGTGCATGCGCAGTATGGATCGGCCCGTCTTCCGGAGCCCGAGTGCTCCCGAAGACTTCCGAAGCGGCAGTATTTGACCAAACTGGTCTAATACTGCAACGGGGGATCGTGAGCGGGACCGGGCACCGGGAGAGGAGAGGGAAGTCTCATTAGGACCGAGCCTTCCCTCTCCTTAGGTGAGTATCTGACTCAGACCAAAATTGGCCCTATAAGTGGAATAATATGAATTAAATAAGTAGTAAGGCTACATTCTCTGCAGCCTTCCCAGCTCAGCACTACTCTGCACTGTTAGTGATGGGACTTTCCTGAGTGTTTGAGGGTTCCTAGGTTCTGCTATAATAGCCAGGCACCAACCATAGCCACAAATAAAAAAATGTATTTATTGTTTTCTCAACACTTATAAAGTATCCCTCTGTACTTTCATCCTGCAGGATGTGTCTTATCCGGATGGATACCAGATGGTCAGGTTTTTTTCCCCACAAATAGGGAAAGGATTTGTGTACTTTTCTTTTAAAGGCTCTGTCCAGGCAAATAGATCAAGAACCTAATTAGAGAAGGCCCGAACCTCCGATTTTCGGTTCGCGAACCGGGTTTCTTTCTTTCGCAAACCGCAATAGACTTCAATGGGGAGGCGAAATTTGAAAACTAGAAACACTTATGGTGGCCACAAAAGTGATGGAAAACATGTTTCAAGGGGTCTAACACCTGGAGGGGGGCATGGCGTAGTGGCGTTTTAAGGGCAGAAATCACATTGCATGCTAAATTGCAGGCCTAAAGTGCTTTAAAACATCTTGCATGTGTATACATCAATTAGGGAGTGTAATTAGAGTACTGCTTCACACTGAAGCACCAAACTCACTGTGTAACGCACCGCAAACAGCTGTATGTGTAGTGACGGCCGTGCTGGAACGACGCGACCAGGAGAGGACCCAGAGCCTTCCCTCTTCTTGGGTAAGTATCTATCTCATTTTTTTAAATGCGGCTCCCATTCACTTTAAAAAATACAAAAACTCATGGGGTCATGACTGCAGCTCTGGTGTTGTGAGTCTCAACACAGTGTGTGTGTGTGTATGTGTGTGTGTAGGGGGGGGGGGTTACAGAAGGTAGAATGGGCAGGAGAGACGCAAAGCTGGCCAATAAGTGCTGAAGCAGCTTGTCACCAATTTCAAAGGACCACAGTGTGGCACAGGGGGGGTGAGATTGGTGTTTAGGGGACACAGAGACATGGCATAGAGCAGGGAACATGCCTCTGTGTCCCATCTGTCCCATTTACTCTTACATTGTTAGTCAAGTGGGAGGAGGACCTCATAAGGTTAATAAAATATTAACCAAACCTGAAGAAGGGCTTTTTAAACACTTTTAAAATCAATAAAACAAATATATTACTGACCAGATCCCTATTCTCAAAGGTTTTAACCACTCATCTGGCTTCAAATACAACCCTTGTGGGCTTGTGGAGCTGATATTGCCCTACTTACTGACCTTCCCTCACAGACACCAGCAGAGTAGTGCAATCATGTTGCATCATGGAAGTCTCCTTTTTATAGGGTTCAATTGTAATATTTGTGAATCTTTATGCAATGTTAATGGATGTCCTTGGCTGTAAATCCTAGGCAGGCTTTTTACATAATACAATAATACAACATCCTTTTTAGGGTAGCGGTACCTGAAGATGGTGCCATACAAGTGTTAGTGCTCTGTGTGGCTTTTTTCATCTCCATAATGCCGCTATTCAATACAAAAAAGGTGGGAAAGGGTATCCCACGTGCGGCACAAAACTATTACTGTCTACACAAAAGAAAGCATATTTTGCTCTTTAGGAATAAAACCATCACAGCACAAAAGAACTCAGCATAATAAAAGGAGCAGAAAATCCTCCAGCACAAAAACTGCTTTGCAATGTAGCTGCGAGCTTTCATTTGTGTAAGTGACATTAGCTCATAGGAAATAATAGAGTAAACTGCTTGGTAATGTTTGTCGTGCAGATCTCTCGAAATACAGCTAAAAAAAGTGATCATGTTGCCCTATTGCAATTTAAACGTGCCACTGAAAGAGCACAGCCACAAGTCCATGTAAGTATTCCAGAGTAAAAAATAACTAATAGAAGAGGGAGTGAAATGAAAAGAGCTGGCAATGCATTTCCCCCCAGCATATCAAGCAGGTTTTCATAAAGAAGCAGTGGTCATCAATCACTAGCTCATTACCAAGCTGTCATCTGGGCTTAGGCTAAATGTATTCTGGCTTACTGCCATACTAAATGTTCAATGAAACATCCTTTAGGCTCTCTACAAGATCAGCTGAAGTCTCACATGCTATACATCAAAGAGGAACATTAGAGTTATCATAGCCCTAATAAATAGTGCCATCCGGGCAATGTAATCCAGTGTTGTTCAGCTGCCTCCTATTCCCCCACAAAATCCCACTAAAGTAAACACTTCTCTATGCGGCATGAGTCCATTTAAAATGACACTTGCTAACACTGCAAGATTTGGCTCCAGACTAAACACATTACAGTGCTATGTACCATTCAAAGGGCAGGTGTTTGATTGTGGATATTGTGCTGTGAGGTCTAAGCTAGGCAAGCAATTTAGATGGCTCCATTGTGCACTCAGAAGTGAATTAAAACTGTCATGGAGCCCAGATAGCACTCAGGGCATGGAAACTCACTCAAGAATTTCCTCTGGGATAATTCCCCACACATACATGAGTAGGAATCTTACCAGTGTTCCATTTCCAGCTATTATTATTATTATTTAGTATTCATATAGTGCCGACAGCGCTCTACAGAGTATATTGTCTGGTTACTTAACTGTCCCTCAGAGGGGCTCACAATATAATCCTTTCCCAGGGGGCGTAACTAAAAGGGAAGCAGCCCCTGCAACTGCATGGGGCCCAGAAGTGTGAGGGGGCCCCCAACTACTAACCTTCCCTTTCTCTGATGCTCCAGATCAAGTGTTTCTGTGGCTACACATGTTATGGGTGTGAAGATCCTGATGGCCACCCTTGTTTTATGGCCCTTGTAAGATAGGCACTCTTGTTGTGAGGGCCACCAAGAAGAGGGAAAGGAAGGGTTGTGAACATAAAGCGGATCCGAGATGAAAAACTAACTATAACAAGTAACTTATCTATATATCTTATCTAAAGTTTAGATAGTTTACACAGCAAATCTAGCTGCAAACAGCTTCAACATTTTATGATTATTTATTCCTGTGATACAGTGAGGGCAGCCATGTTCTGTTTGTCACATTGTCACAGGCTGAGGGCTGGAGATGCTATCATCTTGCCTGTGTGTAAATTCGGTCCCCTCTCCTCCTCCCTCCTCCCCTCTGCCTCTGAAATCAATAGCTAGTAACACCTCCCCCTCCTCCTGCCCAGACTGAGCTCCCATAAGCCCTTGCTACAGTGCCAAGGCACTGTGAAAAGCTGTGGGCGAGGCTTGTTTAGTTTATAGGGAATTAGAGTAGTAAAACAAAACAAAAAAAGTATTTGGCTTGAGGAATGCCCTATAAACTATATGAAAGGAATACAATTATGCAATGAGTAAAAGTTTATCTTAGGTCCACTTTAAGGGGCCCCATCAAAGTTTTGCTGGGAGCACCATGATTTGTAGTTAAGTCCCTGTCCCTACCATAGTCATACGTCTATGTATGTATCGTGTTGTGTATGTATTGTAGTCTTGGGCCAATTTTAGGGAACTGATCTATAAGTTTTTAGGATGTGGGAGGAAACTGGAGTGTCCGGAGGACCCCCCCCCCCCCCCACAGACACATGGGGAGAACATAAAAACTTCATGCAGATAGATTCCTGGCTGGGATTTGAACAGGGGACCCAGTGCTGCAAGACAAGAGTGCTAAATCCCATTGGTCTAATATTAGACCAATGGGGGGATTGTAGGCAAAATGTAAAGATGCTTTTGGCTCTAGCTTTACTTAGTATAGCGGGAGCAGCAGTGCGTGCTGTGGGTGCACATATAAATATAAAAAAATATATAAAAAACAATATAAAAAAAATATTGCCTGCTTTCTTTAACTTTTATACCAGCTTTATTGATTACAATAACCCCTTATTTAACAAATAATCATTTCTAAAACTGTATAATTGTTTCCAAAACTGTTCTCTATGCTTTCTCTGAAAAAAAAAAAAAATCTTTTACATTTCAACTTTTTGCACCAGAACAAGCAACTTCCTCAATTCGCATCTATGTTACAAATCACCATTTAAAAAAAAAAAAAAAAACATACTTAACCACTTCGCCATATCTGGACGCATATATCCGTCCAGATAGGCAGTGGTGCTGCAGCCGTGTGGTGCGCGCGATCGGGCGCGCGCCCGCGCGCGCCCCCGCTGCCTCCCGCTGCCCCCCCGATCAGTGAATGGGAATATAATTCCCATTCACCGATCCAAGTCCCCGGCAAAAATACCGACGCTTTCTCTTCAGAGAGCGTGGTATTTCTGCCCCCAGGAAACAACTTCTCTTCATTTTAGTTCCTAGATGCGACATCGTTCGCATCTAGGAACTTTTTGAATGTGGCCATCTTGTGGCCAAATAGTAAACTGCACCCACATACCTGTATTGAATAAAAAATACATTATTTTACATCTAAAATTGGCTATTTACCTCCCAAACTAAAATTACCCAAATACATTTTTGTATTAAAAAAAATAATAAAAAAAATTACAATTAAAAAAAAAAAAAACTACATAAATAGTTACCTAAGGGTCTGAACTTTTTAAATACACATGTCAAGAGAGTATCCTATTACATTTTTTAAAATTATAAGCTTGTAAATAGTGATCGACGCAAATTGAAAAAATGCACCTTTATTTCTAAATAAAATATCGGTGCCATAAATTGTGATAGGGACGTAATTTAAATGGTGTAATAAGCGGGACAAATGGGCACATAAAATGCATGGGTTTTAATTACTGTAGCATGTATTAATTTTAAACTATAATGGCTAAAAACTGAGAAATAATGTTTTTTTTCCATTTCTATCTTAATCTTCCTGTTAAAATGTATTTACAGTAAAGTGGCTCTTAGCAAAATGTACTACCTAAAGAAAGCCTAATTAGTGGCGGAAAAAACGAGATATAGATCAATTAATTTTGATAAGTAGCGATAAAGTTATTAGCGAATGAATGGGAGGTGAACATTGCTTGGATGCATAAGATTTTCGAAGCTGTAGGCTGAAGTGGTTAAACTTCTAGATATAAAACAACTTTATGTTTACATTTTGACTCCTCAATTATCATGTTTTTATTATATGTTACAAAAACCATAAATGATCATATACTTATTTATATTACACAAACAAAAATGGGGGATTAAGTTTAGCCACCCTCCAAAGGAGGTCAAGGTTAGGCACCACCAGGGAGGGGTTAAAGAGAACCTGTAACAAAAAAAAACAGCTCTGGGAAATACTTACCTCAGGAGAGGGAAGCCTCAGGGTCCCAATGAGGATTCTCTGTCATCTGTAGTTTGGGGGAATCCAGCACTGGCTCCCCCAAAAGCTCCTTGAAAAAAGGCTGACAAGACAGCGTGGGCACGGGCAATACTTACCTACCGCAATCCTGCCCAGGCACACTAGCGGTTCTTTGTTCGGGTAGGGCGGAAATAGCCAAACCCGATTGTATTCACTCTACTGCGCAGATGCAAAGGACTTGCGCTTGCACAGTAGAGTGGATACAATCGGGTCTGGCTATTTCCGCTTTAACCCAAATGAAGAGCCGCTAGTGCACCTGCACAGGATCATGGTAGGTAAATATTTACCTCATTGCTGTTCGGGGGGGGGGGGGTGCTGCCATGGGTTGCCGGGACATCGGAGGATGGGGAGGCCTTGTAAGGATCCAGAGGTTTCCCCCTTCCGATGTAAGTACCTCCCAGAGGATTTTTTTTTCATTACAGATTTTCTTAGATTAAGGTTAGGCACTAATAATAAGGGAAAGACTCTGAAAAAGGAATCAAAAGAGAAGGACATGGAGAAGCAGAAGGAAGGGGAACAGATGGCAGAGATCTTTAAATCTCCTGCAGGTCATGATGTTATAGGCTGCAAATTAAGTAGGTGTGCCCCTTGCAGCTTGCTAGCTACCCATTTTCCAGCTATCATAGGATTTACCCAATGTCAAGAAAAAGTTATATACCAGCCTTGTCCATGTTTACTGGACCACATAGTATTTGTGAACTTTAGCCTACAACTGATAGTGTGCTGCACTGATACAAACACTTTCTGAATAATTTGGTCATGCAGAGCAAAAACAGCTATTAAAGAAACTGATGGCCTCTGGGCATGTGCTTCTTAGGGACTGCATGGGCCAATAGGAGACAAATGAATCTTAGTTCATTTATCTGTAGGGCATCAGCTGCAGTGTTCAACCAGTAATGATGTGCTGGGCATGGAGTATGTAAGACGGTAGCTTCTTCTCCAAAACCCTCCAAAAATACCTCCAAAACTTTTGGAATTGATAGCTGTCAGGCAAAATATAAATAAAAGAGATTTTGGAGTGGAAGCAGGTGATGGGGAAGGTGATGGGTGGTGCAAGTTCCAGCCTGTAATTCCCACTCTTGGGTTTCATCTCTGCTATAAAAGGCAAACATCATTCTAAACCTTCATAAATAGAGTAGCCTTCCTCTGAACAGAGGCAGCGGAAGCACATGGTTACCTGTCACCACATGGTAACCTGTCACCAAAAACAAGGTATGCAGATCCCAATTGGGGAAACATGTTTCTAGACTCCATAGAGAACCATGTGATGGACTACTGCCAGTGCCACAATACAATAAAAATAGGGGAAGGTGAAATGGCATTTCTGTAATTTTGAGTCCTACCACACCTCTTTCAAAGACCACTTATAAGGTATAGCAGACTCAATTTTATTGGGATCAAAATATATAAATTATGATGACGTCCAAATGCTAAAGTGCAACATAGACCATCAAACATGCATAAAAGTTACAGTAAAAAAAATAACTTATTACAAAATGATTTTCGATGGAATTTTTTTACTCAAAAGTTGAATTTTACATTATTTTCATGAAAATAAATGCAAAAAGAATATTGGCATTTTTGCTCATCACTGATTGGCACCAATCCAATGGAAATGCATGCATACACAGGAAAGGGATTGCAGGTAAGGAATTCATACATCTTATATATGTATATTTACTGTATATTCTAGATGGCTCTCGGCAAATGCCTAGGAGGGCCCCCTATATTTCCTAGGCATGTAAGCTAAACAAACAATTGATGCCACAATACCATTATCATCTACAAGTCATTTCCAAAATTATCTTATTTCACAACCCATATTGGCCATGTTCTGTAATGGTTTTTACTAACAAACAGTATTCCATATACAATCTTTCAAAGAATCACAAAGATACTAAAAATACCTCTTATAGGTGCTGATCACCGCTTTCATCAAATAGCAGGTTGTTTGAATTATTTATTCTAAAGACTAAAGAGCAATGTGCCAAAGGCCTCCTATATTTTGCTCTACTGATGAAAAAAATATTTCCCTTGGAGTGTAGGTAAAGTCAGAAATACATAGACAGATATATGTATATTAACTACTTAAGGACTATAATGAGTGAAATCTACACCCTGTTTTGGTGGGCTCCTGGCTGGCAGAGCGTAGATTTCAATCACCTTCTGCAGCGCGTATCTGCCGTTTCTGTCGTTTGCAGCTCACTGGCTCTCCCTGTCTCTATGACAACAGAACCATGTGAGTTGGTCAGGAGCCGATTTCATTGGCTTCTGGCCGTGTCTATCAATGTAAGCCACTCCCATTGGCTTACATTGATAGACAAGGTCAGAACTCAGGAGCCAATAAAAGCGGCACCTGACCATCTCACATGACTCTGCCGTCATAGAGATGGCAGAGTGGATGTTGAAAGCTTCTCGGCGTGCGGCGGTGATGGCGATTGCGGCGGGTAAGAGTGGTGATTCATCAGGATTCTGTCATTATTGTACCAGCGGTCTCTGGTCCTTAAAGAGGAGCTGTTAGGTATAAGGTCTCAGAGAAAATAAACACATATATCAGTAGCTAAAGATTGGCTGTACTTACATTACATATGCATTTCACTGTCCACGTTTGGATTTCACAGAATTTGTATATAGTATATGCAGAGATAGATGCTCCTGACAGCTCATGGCAGGCTCCATGTTTTTCTGTCAAATGTGTCGTCATGTCCTGCCTGCTTCCTGATCACAGAAAAGCTCGTACTGAATAACACAGTGTGCAGTGAATATTAATGAGCCATGTGGCTAGGAACAATAGCTGACTCCTGCAGTGTACTCTGCCCGGAGATTTATCAGTGCTACGCGCTGGTCTGATTACAAGCTGCTGTAACGTCTCATTAGCAGCCGAGGGGAGGGCCCCAGAATGCTTTGCAGTATAGTATGCGGCTTGCGTCCTCTTGGGTCTATAACAGCTTTGCTGATAAGCACACATCAAAGGTAACTGAGATTTTTATCTTCACTAATGCCTTTTTGGCTTCCTTCTAAACTGTTTAACACAGGAGAATAGAGGTTTAAATTAGCTTCTGCAGCCTGACAGTTACTCTTTAAGGGGCAGAGACCGCTGGTACTTAAGTGGTTGAAGAGAAATCGTAACCAAGAATTGAACTTCATCCTAATCAGTAGCTGATATCCCCTTTCCCATCAGAAATCTTTATCTTTTCTCAAACGGATCATCAGGGGGCTCTGTATGGCTAATATTGTGGTGAAACCCCTCCCACAGTGTGATGTCAGCACCTCACAGCACTAAGATGCTGACATCACACTGCGGGAGCCTTGTTGCATTGTGGGAAATAACAGCAGTTTCAAACTGCCAAAAATAAAGCAGCATCTCCTTCCACTAACATCCCCTGCCAGCAGTAAAAATGTCACCATGTGATAAATGTCAGAATGTAAAGCAGAGAGAGGAAATATTTTGCAATGGGCAAACACTAAATGATGACTAAATCATTTATACATAATTATTGTAAAAATTAAGCACTTTTTTCATTACGTTATTTTCACTGGAGTTCCTCTGTAAAGTTTAGAAAAATCTGAAAATATTCTTAGTAGGCATGCAAACCTTTACTTTAAGATTTATAGTCCATTTACTTAGCATTATTATACTATGAATTGAACAAACACCATTTACTTACAAAATCACAGACCGCTTTTACCTGATGGGAGACTAAGATGTAACAAGTTATTGGTCCCACGATAGTGTCTATCCTCACTCCAAGACACTAACAACTCACCAGAAAACCCTAATACATACATCTATATTAGTACAAATTTTAAGGGGAAAGATATTGAAAAATGTAACCACATCCCAAACAGTAGCCGATACCACCTTTCCTTTATGAAATGTTTACCTTTTCTCGAATACTGTTTTTTTGGGACATCTGTGGGGCTATTATTCAGAGGAAACACCTCCCACAGTGTGATATCCTGTCTGTGAACCTAGTTGCATTGTGGGAAATAACATCTGTTGACAACTGCCAAGCAAGCATTATCTCGCTCTGTGTATATCTCCTCTGTATATCAACAACTTTTTAGCCTATTACTTCATTAGTAGGTATGTTTATACAGCAGGGAAGTTGGTGCTGTCCATTTTTTTCATGCCAGGGTCAGGGGGAGTTCAATTATTTGTGCTTCATGTTGTACCTCATGTGAAGCATAACTAAGTGAACTCCCCATGATCCTATCTACATTTTGTCATGATCGCTGCTGCAGCAGGTATTGCTGGAAGTAGTAGTGCTGCAGCTCAGGCAGTTCTGATCTCTTTCCATGCAAGCTGCATAGCTTTGTCTGCCTTTCCCTGCTGTCAGCTTGTGACTGATTATCATTCACCTGTGTGGGAATCTGCATGTCTGCTCCCATTGGATGACCTCAGTATAAAGATCTGCTTCCTGCAGGACTCCTCGGGTTTTCATAGCTTCAGTTTAAGCCTGTCTTGCTGTCGCTTCAGCCCTCGATCGTGTTTCTTGTTCTAAAGATACTTTGCTGGTTTTGCATCATATATTGGTTCATTGCCCATATATATGCATACCAGCACGTTTATTATTTTCCTTGTATTCGTGTTACGTTGATACATCAGTGACGCTGATATATACGTACACAAACTGTTTATATCCTGTGTTCAGTTAGTCAGTTCCAGCACGTTTTGGTGGTTGCACGTATCGTGATCACCCGTGCTGAGCAAGTTATCCTGTTCCTGGTCCTGTTTGTGGATTGCGTTCATCTCTGCGAAGAGATAGCGAATCCTTCTGAGTCCTGTCCTGTTTCCGTTTGTGGATTGTGTTCATCTCTGCGAAGAGATAGCGAATCCTTCTGAGTCCTGTTCCCTGTATTGCTCCAGTTCTAGTCAGTGTTCCTGCTTATGTCATATATCGGTTCATTGCCGATATATACATATGTTAGTCAGACGTTACAAATAGTTTCATTGATAGCTGTAATTGTAATACGCTAGGAAAACATACTTATTGTATATTTGTCTGTGTTACGTTCATCTATCTTGATCCTGCTATTTCCTGACTATCCTGTCCTGTCTTTGTGAGGCACGCCATCGCTGCTAACGCATTGGCTGCCTCATTCCAGTCTGTCTTGTTTTGGACGCTTGCTGTCACTAAGTAGCGGCTAGCTAGCAAGCGTTCATTCTGTCTACCTGTCCTGATCTCCTCAGTTCTGGTTTATGCGCTCAGCGCTACTTTGCGCTGAGACGTTATAGCGAAAGTATTGTTTGTGGCTGTCGGATCTGCACTGGCTCTGTGCGCCACAATCTCCTATTGGAGTCAGTCCTCCCCTCCACTATACTAGGGATAGCCTGTTTCCTTGTGCTAGTGTGTGTACCTCCTTCACGTCAGCTCATGCGTTGCATGCTGACTGTGGAGAATACACCACCAAGCCTTACATTATGAAAACCCCATTACCAATCCCCATTGTGGGGGGGATTCCCAGAAAGTATGACACTGTTAATTATGGTTCCTGTTCCTTTAAGAAATTCGAAGAACTTAGCTCTGAAACAGAAAATGAGTTTTTCTCTGAATGTGCCAGGTTCCTGGCCAATCCTGATCTCCAAGCGACTCCTGTTTCAACCTGGGCACTCCAGCTAGTTTATATTTTGTTTAAGGGGCAATTGTTTCAGTGGGCATGTGATGTTCTCAATCATTCCGATTTGAATGAGAGACAGCTGGAATTTCTAGCGTTTGTGATCCATAACTGGTTGCGCATAGATCCATTGCCTTTTCCTCTAAATGAACTCCTGGCAGCAGGCCAATCAGCTGCTCCTTCAATTGTTTGCAAAAATGATCAGCTAGCAGAGAGTGTTCCTGATAATTTTCCTGCAGCTTTGAATAAATCACCAAAGGCAGCAGGGTCTAAGGCAAAACGCAAACGTTCTAAGAAACGTGTCCGATCTGCAGAGTCATTATCCTTAGCGACTGAGACCTATAATGAGATTCTGCCATTAACAGATAATGAAATGCAATTGTCTTTCAGGGGAGTTAAATGGACTTATGAAACTACTAATGAACTTTCATCACTGGCTAGGGAAAATAAAGATTTTTGTTTAAAAGAATTATCTGAGTATGATTATGAGGAGATATTACAGAGTATTGAACAAATCAACTTATTTGTGAAGCAAGGAAAGTTTGCATACACTACAGTTCAACACTTGCTACAGGTATTGGAGATTCTTAAGAATAAGGAATCTGCCAATCACCTGCTAATTAACCCAATATATGTCCCTGCCACAATCATATCTGCAAACTGTGATCAGCCTGAATGTTTAGCTAAGTATGCATGGGATCCCCCATTCGAGAAGGGAGAGATGGAAGCCCTGGTCTGTGAATGGAAGAATGATTCAAGTTCATTTTGTCAATTTTACAGTGCAAAAAGTGAATTAGTATTGAATGCATGCATTAAGTCTGCCTATAACCTAATAAAAACTGGTGTGTGTGGGTATGACTTTGTGGCTCCATTGATCGATGTGTGGAAAATGATTTTGGACGATTTTTATGCGATTCAATCAGTTGATACCAGGGAAGACACACTGTCAATTGGAGACTGTCCCACTTCTCCAGTTACTGAGTCCCTGCCATGTCTTGTGAATGTTCCTGTAACTCCACCCTGTACCATGGATAACTCAGTGTTACTTCCCAGTAAAACAGAAGCCACTGATACTTTCTTAACCTTGCCCTGCACAAATTTCTCAGCAGAGAATCCAGAGGTCCTGTTGACTTCTGAGTCCAGCCTAGCCAGTACTCATGAGTCTTTGTTCAGTGAAACAGACACCAGAAAAATCTTGCCTGTCTCTGCAAACACTTCTGCAGAAATTACCTGTGTTGATAAAGTTCAACTCCTGTCTGATCCAGCAGATGCCAATAGATGCACTACATCAGTTTCCGAGTCCCAGCAATCCTGTCCAGAAACCTCAGAACCCCAGCATCTGAATTTTCCAATTTTACAATTGAATGGTGATTCAGATGCGCAAACATTGTGTTTTGATCTTCCTGTTTCTATACCTCACTCTAGTTTCGTGAATAACTCAGAGCGTCTGCTATGTGAATCCGAAATCGCAGAATTATTACCTTGTTCAGAAAATGTTCCAGTAAATTTGCCCTGTACCATGAATTGTGCAGTAGATCTCTCCAATGAAACTCAGGTCACAGAATTATTATGCTGTCCAGCAGGTGCTTCCATGGTTTTGCCCTGCAATATGGAGTGTTCAGTGATCCTGTCCAGTGAAGCTGTGGTCGTAGAGTCTTATGCTTCACCCAGTACTTTGGATACTTCAAACCCTCTAGCAGAGGAGTCTGAGGCACTGCTTACCTCGGTTGGTGTTGCAGTAATATTCACTTGTTTAGCAGCTGTTTTGGAATTACAGTCTGCTCTAATAAAACTTGATGAATTTCTGCCCAGCGAAGCAGAAGCCATTGAAATATTGTCCTCGTCAGCAAGTGTGTTAGATACCTTGCCCTGTACACAATCTGATTTAACCAAAGTTGTTGAGTCCCTCTCCAGTGTTGTAACAGCCGAGGAACTCCAGCCCTGTCCTCTGAATGTTTCAGAAGTCTTGCCCTGTAACATGGATAATTCTGATTCTCTGGTCAAAATAATAGAAATCTCAGAATTTCAGTCCGGTCTGATGAGTGTTCCTGAAACCCAGCCCTGTATCCTGAAAGATTCTGGTTCTCTGGCCGCTGTGGCAGAGGTTCCAGAGTCCCCTTCCTGTCTAGGGAATTCCTCAGTTTTGCCTAGTCCAGTGGGGGCTGCTGCAATACTGACTTGTTCTGCAGCCCCTCATGAGCTCCAATCCAGTGTATTAGATGAGTCTCTGTCCAGTCCAGAGGTAGTTGTGGAGTCCCTATCTGGTTCAGTGCATACATCAGAAGATTTGTCCTGTCTTGTTAGTGCCCCTGAATCTGATTTGTTACTGACTTTGCTGGAATCAGCGACATCTAAGTCTAATCCTGCATTCTTGTGTGAAAGTCCAGTAGTTGCGAAGTCTAGTCATGATGATTTTTTTTTGGCCGGTCCTGGTTTTGGTCCTGTCTTGGCTGACCCTGAGGCTCACCGTTCTTTGACGTGCCCAGAGGTTTCTCTTGTGCCAGTGTGCCCAGATGTTCTTTGTGTGCCAGAATGCCCAAGTGTGTCTAAGGTGTTAGCGTGCTCTGATGCTTCCTTAGTGGGAACATGTTCTGATGTTGCCAGTCTGCCTGCATGCCCAGAGATGGTTCTGGTCCCTGAAAGCCCTGATCTTGATGTTTGTCCTTGTGGCCCTGACTCGGGAATTGCCCTAGGTTCCATAGGGGTTCTTGATGGTTCTCCATGTGAGCCTAAGGGGCATTCTGACCTATGGGGATCTCTTTGGAGTTTCAAGGTGTTCTGGAAAATCTCTGAGGAAACTTGTCCTGGTGCCTTGGACTGGTTCAACAGTGGGTTTTGTATTGGTAAAGACAGTCCCGGTGGGCATTGCAAAGGCTTTGGCGTTTTTGAACGGTTCCTGGAAGGCGGTGGGTATCGCTCAGGGAGTTTCGGAGGGCTTTCTTCTGGAAATCATGGTTCTGATGGGTGTCACACTGGGGCTTGTAGTGCTGACGGGCATGGTTCTGTGGGTTCTGGTTCTGATGGGTCCAGTCTTGTGGGGACTGATTCCGGAATTTGGTCTTGCCGGGCTGTCCCGGTCATCATGAATTATCAGTCAGACTGTTTTGTTGGGAATTTCAGTTTTGAAAAGCGTCTGGAATCCGCTTTTAAGGGCGGGGGTACTGTCATGATCGCTGCTGCAGCAGGTATTGCTGGAAGTAGTAGTGCTGCAGCTCAGGCAGTGCTGATCTCTTTCCATGCAAGCTGCATAGCTTTGTCTGCCTTTCCCTGCTGTCAGCTTGTGACTGATTATCATTCACCTGTGTGGGAATCTGCATGTCTGCTCCCATTGGATGACCTCAGTATAAAGATCTGCTTCCTGCAGGACTCCTCGGGTTTTCATAGCTTCAGTTTAAGCCTGTCTTGCTGTCGCTTCAGCCCCCGATCGTGTTTCTTGTTCTAAAGATACTTTGCTGGTTTTGCATCATATATTGGTTCATTGCCCATATATATGCATACCAGCACGTTTATTATTTTCCTTGTATTCGTGTTACGTTGATACATCAGTGACGCTGATATATACGTACACGAACTGTTTATATCCTGTGTTCAGTTAGTCAGTTCCAGCACGTTTTGGTGGTTGCGCGTATCGTGATCACCCGTGCTGAGCAAGTTATCCTGTTCCTGGTCCTGTTTGTGGATTGCGTTCATCTCTGCGAAGAGATAGCGAATCCTTCTGAGTCCTGTCCTGTTTCCGTTTGTGGATTGCGTTCATCTCTGCGAAGAGATAGCGAATCCTTCTGAGTCCTGTTCCCTGTATTGCTCCAGTTCTAGTCAGTGTTCCTGCTTATGTCATATATCGGTTCATTGCCGATATATACATATGTTAGTCAGACGTTACAAATAGTTTCATTGATAGCTGTAATTGTAATACGCTAGGAAAACATACTTATTGTATATTTGTCTGTGTTACGTTCATCTATCTTGATCCTGCTATTTCCTGACTATCCTGTCCTGTCTTTGTGAGGCACACCATCGCTGCTAACGCATTGGCTGCCTCATTCCAGTCTGTCTTGTTTTGGACGCTTGCTGTCACTAAGTAGCGGCTAGCTAGCAAGCGTCCATTCTGTCTACCTGTCCTGATCTCCTCAGTTCTGGTTTATGCGCTCAGCGCTACTTTGCGCTGAGACGTTAGAGCAAAAGTATTGTTTGTGGCTGTCGGATCTGCACTGGCTCTGTGCGCCAGAATCTCCTATTGGAGTCAGTCCTCCCCTCCACTATACTAGGGATAGCCTGTTTCCTTGTGCTAGTGTGTGTACCTCCTCCACGTCAGCTCATGCGTTGCATGCTGACTGTGGAGAATACACCACCAAGCCTTACACATTTCTGGGTGGGTGACTCAAATTCAAACACCAATGTTAATTATTACACTACCTAAGAGCATACAAAGATCTGCTTTTGTCTTTCTGCAAAGAGGCAGCCTGGTGGATTTTTCTGTTTAAGCTTTCTAGAACATCTGAAACTGAATATGTGTTGTTGATGTGTTGCAGGTAAATGAGTACAAGGGCAGAATCAAAAATGAATCAGTAAGAAACTTGCTGACCTTAATGTAGAGTGATAACAGTGTAATGCCAATGTAATGTACGTTCTAGAACAACAAAACATAATGTCATGTTGCCTTTTCTTTTCTGCTTATGAAATTAAAATAAAAAAGCAGTTACGCTGGCACCATCCAGTATAAGTGATAGTTCTTTCTTTGGTTAGAACATAAAGTAATTGTTTTGGAGCATACACTCCTTTCTCAAGCCTGTATCAACCCTAAATGACAATGGCCTCAATTCACTAAGATCATGCTGGAGATAATAAGGCAAGGGAAAGCTTACCTCCACACAGTGGCCTCAATTCACTAAACTTATCTCCTGTCTTTAATAACTCTTCTAGAGTTGTTACCATTGTGATACGGCATGTAGTATTCAGGAAACATTTTACCTCAGGCAAGCCTAAAGTTAACTCTTCTGTCTTTAAATTAACTCTCCAATCCTTAAAATAACTCCAGAGTTAAAGACAGGCTGTTAATTAGCTGCATGTGAAAATAACTACAGAGGAGGTAAATCAACTACAGAGGAGGTAAATTAACTACAGAGGAGGTAAATTAACTACAGGAGAGGTAACTTAAGGAATGAAGAGGTAAGATAACTCTCTCACGTGTGGAGGTAAGTTTTCTCTTGCCTTATTATCTCTAGCATGATCTTAGTGAATTGAGGCCAGTGAGAGTTATCTTACCTCTTCATTCCTTACGTTACCTCCTCTGTAGTTAATTTTCCTCCTCTGTAGTTAATTTTCCTCCTCTGTAGTTAATTTACCGCCTCTGTAGTTATTTTCACACGCAGTTAATTAACAGCCTGTCTTTAACTCTGGAGTTATTTTAAGGATTGGAGAGTTAACTTAAAGACAGAAGAGTTAACTTTAGGGTTGCCTGAGGTAAAATGTTGCCTAAATACTGCATGCCTTATCACCATGGTAACAACTCTAGAAACATTATTAAAGACAGGAGATAAGCTTAGTGAATGGAGGCCAATATCAGTCCGTAAGTCTTAAATATTGTATACAATACAGGTCTTGTCCAATCAATTCAAAATGTCACCTCTCAACCAATCAAAAAGAGTGTACAAGACTCACAGACCTAATGGAAGACTGCCCAAGACACCTCATTCAGATTAGCAGCTCAAAGACCCTCCCATGGGCCATCCTGCTGCACCAACACCAATCAGGGAAAGTGGGAAGTATGCTACAACGAATGTATCACCCATAAGTTTAAACTCTTGAGCATCACAATGACTGAGCCAATCATGGTGGAATGTCACTACGGTCCCGCCCCCACTAGGAAAATAAATTAAAAGAAAAACATATGTACATTACTTATTATGGGTTACTTTTAAACATTTTTTAGGGAACACATATTTAAAATATAGTTATCCTTCTAAAATATCTGCATTTGCTTGCCAAATTCAAAAACAAGATTTGCCTATTTATTTATTTTAACAGCATGGCTGTAGAGACAAGAAAAACTATGATAAGTTCCATTGGGTTATAAGATCTGGAGGTCAGTAGCATCCACAGAATTGACAATCTGAATGGATTTTTTGTCTGACTTTTACATCTTCATCACTGGTACATGAACCCTAATAAAGTAATGCTGTAAAGCAGACCTGAACTTAGAACTTCCTCTCTGCTCTAAAAGATAAGCATCAACATAATAATCTTTAGGGCCCTTTTCCACTTGCAATTGCTAGCGTTAGCGCTAAACACTAGCGATTGCTATTCAGCAAAATCCTTTTTTTTCCCGGTGATAGCGTTTGCAATTTTGCTATACACTACAGGGCATAGCAAAATCGCAGCAATAATCGCTCCGCCGTGCGATCGTGTTTGTGTAAAAATTGAATCCCAATAGTGGAAATAACCTGCCGCGATTCCTATGTTATTTAGCAAACCCTAGTGATTTTAAAATCGCTAGTGATTTGCGCTTTTGCGATTCAGCAAATGCAATTGTGCTAGTGGAAAAGGGCCCTTAAAGGAAAACATGAATTTGTTACAGCTGATACAATTTCTAAAATAAATCTCCAGTGTTTCTACTTCCGGCTTTCATGGAAGAAGACATATTGTCAACTTCTCGTGCTTTCAAATAAGCTTATCTGCCATGGCAGTCAGCTTACACAGGGGAGAGATCAAATTACAACTTGTGATTAGACACAGATGAGGGGGTATTAGACAGGCTTAACTCTCTAAATACATACAGGGTGCATTTCTCTCAGTTCCACTTTAACTGACAAACACAGACACTCCTACCTAGATATTAGATAATTTGAATGGCCTGTTCCCACTCATGTGAATTTGCAGTGCCCCCCCCCCCCCCCCCCCACACGTGAATTCAAACACGAAAACCAGGCCTATTGCAATCAATAGGCTGCTGTCAGATTTGTATGTGAGGACAAAATCTAACGGCATGCAGCAAAAAAAATAGAGAATAGTGTAAATACCTTTATTCATGTATGGCATGGCTGGAGGGATTAGGGTGTGTCTCACATCAGAGCTGTGCCAGCATTGCATCTTGCAAAACGCACACCCAGGACAATGGAAATGAGCCCAAAGTCATTTCTTGAACATCAGTTTCCATAAGATGTAAACATGAAATTGCTGACTGTGTTAAAGAGAACCCAAAGTGGCATATTGTTATCCTAATGGGACCCAGAGACATGTAGTGTGCACAATGACATGCCTCTGGGTCATTGTACCGCCTCTGCCAGCACCTGGTGCGCTCTGCTGTCCCCCCCCCCCTTAAAAGATTGTCAGGCTAGCAACAATCTGCTTGTTGCTAGCATGCTTTATGTATGTGAAGCTGTCAGTCAGCCTCGTAGCATCACCCCCTCGATAATGTGCTCCCCCACCACTCTCTACCTCTGTTAGCTTCCTCCAATAGGAAGCCAAGCCACGACCCAGGAAGTACTCCTGGGTCGTGGCTTGACTTCCTATTGTATGAAGCTAACAGAGGTGGGGAGCGGTGGGAGGAGCCTGGAATCGAGTGGGAGATGCTACGAGGCTGACTTACAACCTCACATAACAAAAGCAGGCTAGGAACAAACAGATTGTCGCTAGCCTGACAATCTTTTAAGGGGGGACAGCAAAGCGAATGGGGGGGGGGGGGCTTGGGGGCTGGCAGCGGGGGGACAATGACCCAGAGGCATGACATTGTGCACACAACATGCCTCTGGGTCCTGTTAGGAGGATAACAATATGCCACCTTGGGTTCTCTTTAAAGTATCTATTATTAAACAAGGTAATGTTGCATGTTGTGGCTAGCAGCATATGCCAAAAATTAAATAGATAAATAGTTCAGGTAAAATATTGCGCTAATGCTTTTGGAGTTGTTACAGGCCAAAAATGTTTCAGAAATATTACTGCTTCCTCTAAACGGTGACTTTAAACATGCATATAAATAGCTATTCTCATATTCAGCTCTGAATGCTGTGCTTACTGCTTAGCCTAATCCATCTTATGTAACTGGAAAATTGCTAGAATTACATTGGCAAAACTAGAGCAAATTATAAAAAGCCAGAACAAAAGATCACTGAGTTTATGTAAAATGTGCCAGTCAATAGAATAAAACTTGTGCATTACCAGAATATTACAGTAGAATGGAGATTTCAGCACCTTGGCACTGGACAGCATACATTCACATACAAGACAACTTCAGCAGCACAGCACTGCAGAGTACACTCTCAAGTTCAGTGCAGTGTACTATGACAGTAGTCCATGTGTATTTGAAGCTCAATGCAATCTCATTATGCTACTACAGTAGTGGACGTAGGATGGAATAATTAATGGGAATGGTGTTAGGCAAACTTCCACATATGTGTTTGTGTAAGAGTGAATCCCAAAGTGAATGCATGGTCCCAAATGCATGTTCAAGTGCACATGCAAACTCATTTCTGATTGGCCAACCCAGTCCAGCTGACATTTGCTTAAAGGTGTGGCTGGGCATTATGGGTAAAAAGGTTTTTAACTAGATGTAAAAACACTTGATTCCCAATGTGAACACACTTTTTACAAAACCCAGCATGAATTTTGTTCTAGTAGGCTTGAAGGAACCCAATAGTCTTCTACTGAATAGCGATGCATAGTACAGCTTTGTTGTCTTAAAACAGAGTGAATTTGCAACTTTCATTTTCTCATAAACAAGAAGCAAATGGCCACAACATATCACTTCAGGACAATGTGTAGAATATGCAAGCAGTGTAATATGCAAGCAGTTCCATTGATTGTGAAATTAACTAGGCAAGTGTCCTGGACCTCTGTTCCAGTCAACCACTTTTCACTCAGTCAGACTGAGTCAGACTGAGCCACGTATCGGGAGTTGACTGCTGCTGAACGGAGGACTGTGGGAGGATGGCGAAGGACACATACATGCTTATGGGACAAATAGAGGGAAAGAGGCGCCCTGGGTTGTATAAAAGCATCTAAAAACAGTTTAAAATGAAAAGGATAACGAGGTGTCTTACCTCAATGACGTAATCTTTGTAACATACAAAAGATTTTTATTTAGCACAGTCAACGCGTTTCGCGGGTCTAAGCCCGCTTCCTCAGGCCAATAACAGTGCCAAATGATAAATACCAGTCAGCATAGGGAGCCTCGGGAGTCTGACTTCCCACAGTGTGATGTCATGACCATGGTCCTGACAGTTTGCGGTCTTAGAACCTCATTGCATTGTGCTAAATAACACCTTTTTCCAACTGCCAAGCAACCAGTATCTCCCTCTGTGCACAGTCTCTTAGTAAATTAACATTCAGTACAGATAATCTGGAAGAACTAAATGCCACCACCTGTGATATATTTCAGAATGTAAATCAGGGACAGGAGAGACTGTTAAATGGGCAAACAGCATTGTTGTTTGCATATTTTCACCAGTCATTTTCGCACCTAAATGTTATTTTCGATTTCAGGAAAATGTTTGCAAACATAGGTTGTATTTAAGTTTGTATATAAAATCGATATTGTACAGCGAAAAGCATGAAAATGCAGAAAACAATATTTTTACCACTAGAATTTGACAGCAAAATCACGATAATCGATATTTTTTTACAGCAAAATTGCTAAAATTAACAATTCAATGGAATTTTGTTCAAATATCAAATTTAACATTATTTTTGTGGAAATTCATGCAAAAAGAATATTGGCATTTTCACTCACCACTGACTAAATAATCCTAAATCCTAACATTTGTATAGCACTTTTCTCCTGCTTAACTCAAAGTGCTAAAGAGCTGCAGCCACTAAGGAATCGCTGAAGGGGCCACCCTACAGTGTTAGTCTTGCCCAATTACTTCTTACTGAATCAATACTGAGCCTAGTCAGGATTTGAACCCTGGTCCCCCATGTCAAAGGCAGAGCCCTTAACCAGTACACTATCCAGCCTAGGTTTAAAGATGGGCCGAACGGTTCGCCGGCGAACGGTTCCAGGCGAACTTTGGGGGTTCGCGTTCGCCTGCATCAGGCGAACTTTTGCGGAAGTTCGATTCGCCCCATAAAGCTGTATTGAGCAAAATTTTTCGCCTCCATTTTACTGTCAGCAGACATGTTATTGTGAAACACACTGCTTTCAGTGCTAAAGATCCCACCCACCCTCCCTTCAAGCTAGGTTCTTTTATACCATTTGACTTAGTTGTCTGCCTACACTAATTAGTTATGGGACAGCTGCTACACACTCTGCTAGGGAGATTTTAATTGGCCTCCCTCCTCCCACCTCCCACCTCCCTCCTCCCACCTCCCACCTCCCACCTCCCTCCTCCCACCTCCCACCTCCCTCCTCCCACCTCCCTCCTCCCTCCTCCCACCTCCCTCCTCCCACCTCCCTCCTCCCTCCTCCCACCTCCCTCCTCCCTCCTCCCTCCTCCCACCTCCCTCCTCCCACCTCCCACCTCCCTCCTCCCACCTCCCACCTCCCTCCTCCCACCTACCCTTCTACCCTTCTACCTATTCCCTCCTCCCAGTTGCCTGGCAGCCCTGCTGATCTATTTGGCTGCAGTAGTGTGAATCACACCAGAAACAAGCATGCAGCTAATCTTGTCAGATCTTACAAAAATGTCAAACACCAGATCATACCATAGCTGGGAATCGAACCCAGATCTCACTGTGTGGTGGGCACGTCACCCTAAGCACTGTAGGAGGGAGGAGGGTCTCTTCTGCTAGGGAATTATACTATTTTAAAAACCAGTATACATCATACCATAGCCGGGAATCGAACCCAGATCTCACTGTGTGGTGGGCACGTCACCCTAAGCACTGTACCACTACAGTAGTAAGTGAAGCTTGCCTAAAATTTAACATTTATGCTCAACGCAATAGAACCATTAGGTTGCTTAAAGGAGAACTGTAGTGAGAGGTATATGGAGGCTGCCATATTGATTTCCTTTTAAGCTATACCAGTTGCCTGGCAGCCCTGCTGATCTATTTGGCTGCAGTAGTGTGAATCACACCAGAAACAAGCATGCAGCTAATCTTGTCAGATCTTACAAAAATGTCAAACACCAGATCATACCATAGCTGGGAATCGAACCCAGATCTCACTGTGTGGTGGGCACGTCACCCTAAGCACTGTACCACTACAGAAGTAAGTGAAGCTTGCCTAAAATTTAACATTTATGCTCAATGCAATAGAACCATTAGGTTGCTTAAAGGAGAACTGTAGTGAGAGGTATATGGAGGCTGCCATATTGATTTCCTTTTAAGCTATACCAGTTGCCTGGCAGCCCTGCTGATCTATTTGGCTGCAGTAATAATAATCCAAACATTTGTATAGCACTTTTCTCCTGTCAGACTCAAAGCGCTCAAGAGCTGCAGCCACAGGGACGCGCTCAAGAGGCCACGCTGCAGTGTTAGGGAGTCTTGCCTTAAACTCCTTACTGAATAGGTACTTGACCTAGCCAGGATTCAAACCCTGGTCTCCCATGTCAAAGGCAGAGCCCTTAACCAGTACACTATCCAGCCACTGTAGTGTGAATCACACCAGAAACAAGCATGCAGCTAATCTTGTCAGATCTTACAAAAATGTCAAACACCAGATCTGCTGCATGCTTGTTCAGGGTCTAGGGCTAAAAGTATTGGAGGCAGAGGATCTGCAGGATAGCCAGGTAACTGGTATTGCTTAACCACTTGCCGACCGCACGCTCATACCGTGCGTCGGCAAAGTGGCAGCTGCAGGACCAGCTACGCAGTATTGCGTCGCTAGCTGCAGGCTGATTAATCAGGAAGCAGCCGCTCGTGCGAGCGGCTGCTTCCTGTCAATTCACGGCGGGGGGCTCCGTGAATAGCCTGCGGGCCGCCGATGGCGGCTCGCAGGCTAAATGTAAACACAAGCGGAAATAATCCGCTTTGTTTACATTGTACGGCGCTGCTGCGCAGCAGCGACGTAAGGCAGATCGGCGATCCCCGGCCAATCAGCGGCCGGGGATCGCCGCCATGTGACAGGAGACAGCCTGTCACTGGCTGCACAGGACGGATAGCGTCCTGTGCAGCCCGGATCTCCAGGGGGGGCCAGGTAGGAGAGGGAGGGGGAGGATTTCGCCGCGGAGGGGGGCTTTGAGGTGCCCCCCCCCGCAACACCCGGCAGGCAGGAGCGATCAGACCCCCCCAGCACATCATCCCCCTAGTGGGGAAAAAAGGGGGGCGATCTGGTCGCTCTGCCTGCACGCTGATCTGTGCTGGGGGCTGCAGAGCCCACCCAGCACAGATCAGCTAAGACAGCGCTGGTCCTTAAGGGGGGGTAAAGGGTGGGTCCTCAAGTGGTTAAAAGGAAATCAATATGGTAGCCTTCATATACCTTTCACTACAGTTCTCCTTTAAGCAACCTAATGGTTCTATTGCATTGAGCAAAAATGATAAAATTTTAGGCAAGCTTCACTTACTTCTGTAGTGGTACAGTGCTTAGGGTGACGTGCCCACCACACAGTGAGATCTGGGTTCGATTCCCAGCTATGGTATGATCTGGTGTTTGACATTTTTGTAAGATCTGACAAGATTAGCTGCATGCTTGTTTCTGGTGTGATTCACACTACTGCAGCCAAATAGATCAGCAGGGCTGCCAGGCAACTGGTATAGCTTAAAAGGAAATCAATATGGCAGCCTCCATATACCTCTCACTACAGTTCTCCTTTAAGCAACCTAATGGTTCTATTGCATTGAGCATAAATGTTAAATTTTAGGCAAGCTTCACTTACTTCTGTAGTGGTACAGTGCTTAGGGTGACGTGCCCACCACACAGTGAGATCTGGGTTCAATTCCCAGCTATGGTATGATGTATACTCATGTATGTATCCCCAGCTATGGTATGATGTATACTCATGTATGTATTCCCAGCTATGGTATGATGTATACTGGTTTTTAAAATAGTATAATTCCCTGGCAGAAGAGACCCTCCTCCCTCCGGGAGGAGGGAGGAGGGAGAAGGGAGGATAAAATCTCCCTAGCAGAGTGTGTAGCAGCTGTCCCATAACTAATTAGTGTAGGTAGGCAAATGGTATAAAGGACCTTGCTTGGAGGAGGGAGGGTGGGTCCTCCAGCAATGATGTGTATTTCACTCAATTAGGTGTGGCTCCAGGTATTAGAGCTTTTGAAACATGTTTTCTATCATTTTTCCAGCTGATAGAATGTTTTAAAACGAACTTTTTCGCGAACCGAACCTTTTGCGGAAGTTCGCGAACAGGGTTCGCGAACCTAAAATCGGAGGTTCGGCCCAACTCTACCTAGGTTATAAATAACTATTGTGAAAAATAATTTCATTATTTCACTATAGTTTCTCTTTAAGTGTGATGTGCAGTTTTACTGTGGCTCATTAGGACAGTGGGGGAATATCTCAAGCCTTGTGCAAACCTCTTGTTTTAGGCCTCGTTCATATTTCAACCCGCAGATGGCCGTGCAATCAGAATGCAATGAGTACGATCGCACGCAATCTGCGTTTGTATGCGTTGCGTGGCTGATCCGATCTCATTCACTTGTAGTGAATGGGTCAGCCGCGTGTTTTGCTAAAAAAAAAATGTTTGCAGCATGCGTTCGCAGACCACACTAGTCCGTAACTGATGTAATGTGAACATCAGACAGTGCAGTCTATGCACTTCTGATGTTCGTGTGTGTCTGCCTCTCGTAGAGTGTGAATGAGGCCTAAGCAACATTGTAAACTGCAGCTACAACAAAAAAGTGAATTCTGCTCCACCCACGCAGTGTGAGCAAAAAGTAGGGGTTCCGCACTATAGCAAAAAGTATCCAATCTTTATTAAGACAGGTTAAAAAGCACCGTACAGCTAAAATGTTTCAGACCCACACTGGTCCTTAGACATAGCACAAATTCACATTGTGACAGATAACATCTATATACACGATACTCTTCCCACCTCTAATAAACCTAGGGGACTTTCCCTAAGGGAAGATACACCTGACCAAGGAGAAAACTTAGGAGAAAAAGTGAATTGAAGAAGGGCCAATGGGTGTAGGAAATCAATTTTGTCACCCATGGTATTTGTGAAAATATTGGGCATAAGAAAACACAATTTTTCCAAATACATTTAGGCTGGATTCACAGTGACTGACTTAAATACAAAGCCTGCATCATGTAGCGAGTTAGAATAACGTAATCCATTACAATGCAGTACTGTGAACAGGACCATAGAATTGTATGTGCAGTGAGTTGGCATGCAGAATTATTCTGCAATGCAGCTGAACACTGTGAACTAGTCCTTAGAGAAGGTAATAGTGGGCACAGGACAATTGTTTCAAGAAAGCTTATTTTCAATAAAATCTTCTAAAAATCCATTTGATTTTTGCAAACATTTAGAGCAAAGGTCCGTACACACGCCGGACTGGAGGCAACGACGGGTCCGTTGTCACCTCCCGTGGGGTGGGCGTTCCAGCGACAGTCCGGCGTGTGTACAGTCTGTCGGCGGACTGATACGGCTGTCCCTGTCGCTGGAATGCCCACCTTGCAGGAGGTGACAACGGACCCGTCGTTGCCTCCAGTCCGGCGTGTGTACGGACCTTAAGGCTAAAAAGAAAATTTAGATGCAAAAACATATTTGCCCCCAAAAATCAAGCTCATGCATATTGAGCGAGTATATGCTTGCATTAACTCCCTTGTTAAATTATGGCAAAACTTCATTTATATTCCAGAAAAAAAAATCATATTGGTTTTTAAAGGAAATCTGAAGTGAAAATAATCTTATGATTTTTGAAGTGCAGTACAGCTAAGAAATAGAATATTAGTAGCAAAGAACAGAGACTCATATTGTTTCCAGTACAGGGAGAGTTAAGAAACATCAGTTATCTATGCAAAAGAGCTGCTCTGAGCTCTCCAACCCAACTTGGGTCTGAGACAGTCCTATTTTCTGAAGCACTTATACATCAAAGAAACAGTGAGACACAGCTTCAGATAAGGTTTTACTGCAGGGGAGTTCAAAGGGTCATTAGCTTTGATCTTTTTCATAGTTTAAAATACAGTGTGTGGCTTGTAATTGCAAATATGACAGAATGAAGCAATGTTGTATAAAAAAAGCTATATAACTGAAAATAAAAATATGAGACTCTTTTCTTTGCTACACATGTTCTATTAATTATCTGTAATACACAATCAATTCCTTATTTCATTTTTTTTTGTTTCCTTTTTCCGCTTCAGTGTCACTTTAAGTTACTTGTATACCATATTTTGAACTTGCCCCAGGGCTTTTTAATTTGAAGTGTAAATAAATCTTTATGTACAGTGTGATCTCATTCTAGTCTTATGGTTTTATGTCTAAATCTAACAACAACAACAACAAATAAATAAATAAAAAATAGATGTGTAACCTTTTTCCTCTCATGGGTTTCCTGAGCGGCACTTCCCAGTTACAATATGGTTTCTGTGATTTCGGTTGCAATTTTGTGCTGCTTTTACAGGGCTCTGTTGTGTTCAAATCAATCATGGCACACGGTAAACACTGAAAGAAAACTGGGAAGTGCCAGAAGGACACGGCAAAGTGGAAAGTCATGAAAAAGGGAAACAACAATGATAGTTTAATATCAGAGGAATAAAGAATTTATGAAAAGGTCACAGCACACGTAGCGCATGCAAAGGTGAATTTACTCTCCAAGATTTTTGAATACATCTGGCAAGGAATGAGTTTTATTTTAAAAATGTGTTGAAATGCTATAAGTCATGAACTCAAGCAACTGTCAGGCATTCCATATAGAGATGATCAATCACTAACACAAAATCCTGTTTATATACTTCTGTAATATATTTAGGCAGAACAATGTGTTTCTCAGTTGTTATTGGGTATGGTCAGAAATGCTGATTTTCTGATTCTGCAGAAATTCTGATCTCCACCAATGCCAATTACCGATTCTGTGTATTTCCGATTCCATGGAGTCTTTCTTTTTTTAAGTAATTTTTTGCATTCTCTGATTGGCCAAATACTTCTGTTCCAAGTTGACTGCATTCTCTGATTCGTCCAAGGTTCTGAGTTCTTTGATTGGATTAAATTGACCGAGTTGTGGTAGCAGTATTTATGCAGAAATCCGATACCTGATTTCTGTTTTCCAATTTCCCAGGAAAACAAGAGTTTGCTTTCTTAAAACAGAAAGTATTTGTGATAATTTAGGTTGGAGTGAGCTTGAGATGTCTCCCAGTGCATCACTGCTGAATATATGCAAATTAACCATTGCCGTCCTTAGAAGCTCCAGATCCGCTGGAATGCAACGATGTGTCAACTTGTAATATGTACAGAGCCATAATAATCCAACATGCATACAGACTGTTTTGGATTGGTTGATCCTCATCAGTGCATGGCATGGATTAATTTGGCTCTATGGAGTAGGACTTGAAAAACCCAGAGGTACAGACTAACCAGCAAGCTCATGGTGAATCAGAACTCATTGGAGTGTTTAAGGGGCGACAATGGTCCAAACAGCCCCCTTACTAAAATGCATCGAAAAAAAAAGTTTGGTTTCTTAAAATAGAAAGTAATTGCGATAATTCAGGTTGGAGTGAGCTCCGAGATGTCTCCCAGTGCATCACGGCTGAATATATGCAAATAAACCATTGCTACCCTTAGAAGCTAAACACACCTCCAGATCCGCTGGAATGCAATGATGTGTCAGCTTGTAATTAGTACAGAGCCATTTTTTGCATTCTCTGGTTGGCCAAATACTTCCGAGTTGACTTTGTATGATTGGTCTAATGCTTCTGAGTTCTGAGAGTGGGCTACAATTACAGAGTTGCAGTAATGCGGTATTTACACAGAAATCCAATTTCTGTTTTCCGATTGGAAATGTGGAAATTTCATTTCCACGGAATCCAATTCAGCATCCTTAGTCATTATAGATGATCAGCTCTCTAAGGGTGTCTTCCCACTATATCCATTAAATTGCTGAATAATTCTGCATGTCAGCTCAGTGCCCAGAAAATTCTATGGGCCTGTGCACATTTCTGCATTGTAACAAACAGTGTTCAAATTCTGGTTATTGAAATGTGGAAACCCGAGTTCACCCATCACCACACTTCTGCACGCAGACATATGGACAGGGCCAGGGGAGTTCATTTATTTGTGTTTCATGTGACTCACGTCGTGAAGTGCACCATGAAATGCAAATAAGTGAACTCCCTCTGAACCTATCCACTTCGCTGAATGCTGAAGTGTGGTGACGGACGATTTTGGGTTTCTGAATTTCAATAACCCAAATTTGTACACCACCACTAGTAAGGAATCACAGAATTCTAACTCACTGCATGCACACTAAAAAGGAATGTGTATGTTATAACATGCCCAGCGTCCATTGCAGTTGACACACATTATAGGGCCTTATGCAACACACACACAACGTACATTCACTCTCAGGAGAGTTCTTCTGAACTTTATAGAGATGCATACATGATTTATTTGGTGACCCATACTTTGTGTTGGTTGAATCTGTCTCAGTTCAGCTCAGTGTTCAGGTTAATCCAGGAGCTGAATTCAAATTCTATTGAAGTGCCGGTGGGTTGACACTGGAGTCCATATCCATTACTATTCTATGTATTTCCATCAGTGTTTTATTTGTTTCCAAAAGTTTTATGTCCATTTTTATTAGTTTTTATCCATTTTTCAACTGAGGAAAATGTATGTTAACAGATAATTAATTAGTCACCCAAATGGTGAAAAGCCCCCACAAATGTCAGCAATACCTGGATTTTTCTGGCTGAGCTTAAATGACGAATGGTCAGATCAAGCTGCAGGGTGATCTGAACACAAACACCAAACTATGCTCTTTTTCTTCTCTGATTGGCTGTTCATGGTCCTATCAGATTTCACTTTTCTTCCCCACCTCTGGTGCCCCTGCAGGAAATGGAATAAATAGGTCCTGGGTGGCTCATGTTGGAATTTGGGAGCCCTTTTTAATAAGGGAACTCCCAGTTGTCCTGCTCCTTCCAGGTAAATAGATCAGTTTTGACCCAATACCTATTTTTTGTTAAAGGGAAGGTTCAGGGAGGGGATTAAAAAAATAAAAATAAATTTCCACTTACCTGGGGCTTCCTCCAGCCCGTGGCAGGCAGGAGGTGCCCTCGCCGCCGCTCCGCAGGCTCCCGGTGGTCTCCGGTGCCCGACCCGACCTGGCCAGGCTGGCGGCCAGGTCGGGCTCTTCTGCGCTCCATTTCCTGGCACTTCTGCGTCCCACGCCGGCGCGCTGACGTCATCAGACGTCCGCCCGGCTGTACTGCGCAGGCGGAGTAGTTCTGTGCATGCGCAGTACAGCCCGGCGGACGTCTGATGATGTCAGCGCGCCGGCGTGGGACACAGAAGTGCCAGGAAATGGAGCGCAGAAGAGCCCGACCTGGCCGCCGGCCTGGCCAGGTCGGGTCGGGCACCGGAGACCACCGGGAGCCTGCGGAGCGGCGGCGAGGGCACCTCCTGCCTGCCACGGGCTGGAGGAAGCCCCAGGTAAGTGGAAATTTATTTTTATTTTTTTAATCCCCTCCCTGAACCTTCCCTTTAAAAAAAAGATTAATAATACATAATAATATAATCAATATTATTATTATAATCAATATTGTAATTATATAAGGGCAAAACATTTTTTATTCTTCTGTTGTCATATGTTACTTTTTTCTTCTTTTATTTCTTCCTTCACCTTCAAATATTGATTATAGTGGCTTCCCTGCAGTTACCCATTACTATTCACCACTCTGGCGACCTCCTGTCACTCCGCCACCAGAGCCATTCATCGTTCATCCTCTGTCCGCCATGACACTCGTCACAGGGCTTCTACTTCTGCAGCCCCTCGGGCTATACTGTTCAGGGAGCTGCAACAATGCATCTCCGAGCCTACTGCTGGGGCTCCCCACTGGTCAAGAGTTTTAGACAATTAGTATCCTTCCTGAGGAGGATTTTCATTGGTCCTTTAAACTGTCCTCAGGGAGGATTCTCATTGGTTAAAACCCTTGACCAATTGAAAGCCTGGCAGGAGGCTCCAAGATGTTTTTTCTTTGGCAGAAAGTGTAGGCTGGCATTTGTTTCCCAATTCCTATTCCAGAGACCCACTCTACGCATGACCTCAGAAAAGATCTTTCAGGGTGAACGGCTATGCTAATGCAACTCAAAGTAACATAATCTTCCTTAGGCACTCATAACTTATCTATTTCAGTTAGCATTTTTAGCATTTATTACATTTTTTTGGCCATGCCCCATCAGGTTATCCTATTTTACTGTTAGTGAATCATATTAATGCTTTTATATACAGGACCTAAGGGTGAGATTATTATGAACCTTTATATAGATGATATATCAAGGATAAAACTGCAAGTAAATAACAGATTTGGCACACTGACATTTGAAAATTGTGTTTGGAGAATTGCTTTTAGCACCAATGTGGCAAGCAAAATGAGTTATAGAAGCAAAATGAGTAAAAGCAGGTCAGGTTGCTTTTAAATCTCCAAAAAAAACACATTTAAAATAAGAAAGCAATTGGGGTCCCTGATATGATTTTCTACCCTTGCACTTTTGTCAGCAAAGCTGCAATTTTGAGATGTTCTAGTTTTTTTGCAAATACAAGATGTTACAAAATGAGATAATGTATCAAGAGTAGCACCCGGGATAATTTATAAGATTTTATGAAAAAATAAATCTGATAGTTTGAACTTTCACAAATTTTGCTTGCTCTGTGGATAACATGTAAATTAAAAACATATAGCATTGTACATGGCTTTACAGGACATGTCCTAATTGTGAGGAGAGATCTTTGTGTCTCCCCCACCCTCCAAAAATAAATAAACAAAAGTCAGAGTTCACAGTTAAAAATACAGCTTAAGGCAGCCATACACTGGTCGATGTGCCATCAGATCGACCAGCTGACAGATCCGTATCTGATCGAATCTGATCAGATAGGGATCATATGGCTGCCTTTACTGCAAACAGATTGTGAATCGATTTCAGCCTGAAACCGATCACAATCTGTTCAGCTGCTCCTGCCGCCTGTCTCCCCCCCCCCCCCCGTATACATTACCTGATGCGGGCTCCTGGGCGTCTTCTCCGCATCTTCTCAGCGCTGCACCCGCTCCATCCCGGCGCTTCCTGTGTCACTCCGTGACCAGGAAGTTCAAATAGAGCGCCCTCTATTTGAACTTCCTGGGTCACTGCAGTGACCCAGGAAGCGCCGGGATGGAGCGGGTGCAGCGCTGAGAAGATGCGGAGAAGACGCCCGGGAGCCTGCATCAGGTAATGTATTTTTCATCGGATCGGCCGCCGCTAGCGACGAGCACTTTACCCGCGGGCGATCGAGGGTAATTTCCCGCACGGCGCGATTGACGGACCGATCCGATTTCGGGAGGAAATTGGATCGTCGGCGGCGTTTACCGCGAACGATTGGCAGCAGATTCGATCCCAGGATCGAATCTGCTGTCGAAACGGCCGGGAATCGGGCCAGTGTATGGCCACCTTTAGTCAACAACAGCAGCCACCATGAAGCGAGGCGGTAGGAGGCGCCCTATAGGGTACTCGTGAAATGGCTTGTGATCCAAGGAGTGGAAATACAAGAAAATATATAAACGATACTCCAGTAGGTCAGTGGGGGTTACGGTCAATATGTACACAGGTGGTGGATATGACAGTTAAATCAAACTATTATTAACAGTATATGGAATGATCCTACCTTCAAAGAATAGTCACTCCCAATATATAAGAAATAATGCTTTAATAGGGCACTGTAAAATGACAACGCGTTTTGCTGTTCAAACCACTTCATCAGGTCGTGTGTTGTGCCAAAGGAGAGATATCCTCAGCAGCGACCATGAATCGGTTCACGGGGGAGATTATCAATGAGATGCAAATAATTCCAACGTGCTCCCACATTTGGTAAAACATGTATGTGATTGGCCCAGTTACATGCAATTTACATAAAATTTGCATGCACGTCGGAATTGTTTGCATCTTATTGACCATCTTTAGTTTACAGTAGGCCCTGTGGGTTGCTAATCTTGCACCATAGTGACCAATTCAGATTGAAAATCAGTGGTATCGATGTGGCTGGATGGTGTAATTGTTAAGGGCTCTGCCTCTGATATGGGAGACCAGGGTTCAAATCTCGGCTCCGCCTGTTCAATAAGCCAGCACCTATTCAGTAGGAGACCTTAGGCAAGTCTCCCTAACACTGCTACTGCCTATAGAGTGCGCCCTAGTGGCTGCTGCTCTGGCGCTTTGAGTCCGCCAGGAGAAAAGCGCGATATAAATGTTATTTGTCTTGTCTTGTCTTGGTATACTAGCAGCTATAAGGAAAGGAGGGGTGGCACAAGCTTGGGCTGCTTCCCACCTTCTGCCTCCCAGAACCAACTCTATAGTACAGGGTTTCCCAACCCTATCCTCAAGTACCACCAACAGTGCATGTTTTGCAGAAAACCACAAACATGCACAAGTGGGGTAATTAGTGCCTCAGCAGAGCTGATTATTTACTGCAATCACTGATATTTTCATATCAGCATGGTGGCGTAGTGGTTAGCACTCTCACCTTGCAGGACTGGGTCCCTGGTTCAAATCCAAGCCAGGGCACTAATTGTACAGAGTATGTATGTTCTCCCAGTGTGTGTGTGGGTTTCCTTCGGACACTCCAGTTTCCTCACTCATCCCAAAGACAAACAGATAACTTAATTGGCTTGCCCTTAAATTGGTCCTAGACTACAATACATACTGTACACTTCACAAAACATACATAGACATATGCCTGTGGTAGGGGTTAGATTGTGAACCCCTTTGAGGGGCAGTTAAGTGACAATAATAATAATTCATAATAATAACCATCTTACAACAGTCTCAACTTAGGTAATGTGACACAGGAAAGGGCTATGAACTTATAACACATAAGAAAGACCAGGTTTGCAGTATCAAGTATGTACTGGAGACAAAGCGGGGGGCTGCTGTCTGGCTTGCATTAAGATGTTCACAATGCAGGGGCGCAGCACAGGTAACATACATAGCTTTCTGATAAGGCACCAGTCCTTAGCAGTAGGGATGATCAATGATGATGCAAATATAAGATGCTTCTCCAGGGGCTGCCCACATTCTCCTTTCAGACCACCATTGCTGCCCGGTCCCTTTTGAATTTTCACCTGCATTCCTGTTCATGCACAAGTGTGGCTGTAGTGTGCCTGCACTAGTACAGCCGTGCCTGCACATAAAGCCAAAAGCTGGTCCTATACATGGCTTTATGTGCAAGCATTACTGTACTCATGCTGGTGTAAGAGAGGCATGCTTGTGCATGAAGAGGAGTGCAGCCACCAGAGCTGGATTTACCATAAGGCACTGTAGGCATGTGCCTACAGGCACCTGATGATGGAAAGGTGCTCACTCCCCTAGTGCCTCCCTCTCTCCTTCCCTATACAGAGCCTCGAGCAGAGATTAAATGAGAGGTTACCTACCCAGCTCTCAGCATTCCACTGACAAGATGACCCTTCAGTCAGGGGCCCCTCTAGCTACTTAATACCAAGGGTATGTAGCCTCTGGCTACCTAATGCTAAGGGACATCTGTAGCTATGACAGGCGAGGGACCTGCGGTGTGGTTCAATGGGTGTTCGTAGGATTACGTAGCGCAAAGTCTGGGCTGGTAGAAAATCTTTGCCTGTAGGCTCCTGTGATGTAAATGTGGCCTAGCAGCCACATAACATATCCGACGAGTTCTTGTCAGGTATGTTGCACGGCAATGGTGGGAGCCAGAAGGACATGGAAAGTCAAGAGGCTTCCCTTTTTTAGGTAAGTATGTCATTTTTTTATACCACCTTAGGTACAATTTACATGTGAATCATTTTACCATCAGTTAATTGGGCAGCTTATTGAGATAATAAAAATAGCTTTGCCACTGTCTGGAAAGAAATTTTTCATTTACAATTTAACATCCTCTTTCCTTTAATTACTTACAAAACACAGCAAAGGAACATTTTGATATGTACCATTAAGATCAATTTATTTCATATTAAGTCATTTTGACAGATATAACAAGCAGCACAATGATGCATTCAACATTGGTTTGGTAAGAGAAAAATAAGCTAGAATGTTCAAGGTGACCTTTTTCTTTTATTAGATTAATTTAATACATTGCAGGCTAACTTTATTATTGCTTATTTGACTGGATGGACAAGACCACAGACCGGAGCTATTTATGGAACATTAAAATGTGTTTTTGGCTTCCAGTTCCTGTTTGAAGAGTATTAAAAAAAATGTATTAAACTGATTCTTGGAGAAAAGTTGCTAGGGCTACGCGATCTAAGGAGGGCCACTAAAGTGTTCTACACACAATGTGTGAAGCTTTAATAGGTAAAATGTCAGAGATCAAGACTGCTGCAAAGCAATTTTTCCCATCTTTGCAAAGCAAACATAATAAGCACATCAAGAGCGATGACGACATGTTTACTTCTTTGTGCTTTTTAATTAACAGTGACATGCTGCTCTCATTATTATTTCTGTATGTCACATGCTATGCAGAAAGAAAAAAAATCCAGAGATCCCACACAATAAACACATTTAAATATTCTGCTTATTTTTTAAATGCAGTGAATTTATTAATAGTATAAGACTGAGCTAGGAATTGGGTGTGAGTTATTATTATTATTACTACTATTATTTAGAATTTATATAGCGCCAACATCTTTCACAGCGCTGTACAGAGTATATTGTCTTGCCACTTCACCGTGCCTCAGAGGGGCTCACAATCTAATCTTACCATAGTCATATGTCTATGTATATATTGTGTATTGTGTGTACATTAGGGCCAATTTAGGCAGAAATCAATTAATTTATCTGTATGTTTTTTGTAATGTGTTAGGAAACTGGAGTGTAGAGGTCATTGCTAGGTGTGGAAAGGGAGGTTAGTGTTATGTGTGGAGATTCTTTGGCGTTGGATATGGATTTTGTAGGTGATGGGGATGGTTGTAGGGATATTCAATGTTAATCATAAGGAAGCAAATATTTGAACATCCATAATAGAAAATGACCAGTGTTCTAGCTATCAGCATTATCTCAAAACCAATTTCAATGGGGTCTATACTAAATGCACACTTTTCTAGACCCTTCATTTATTTATTAAGGGTTTAAAAGCATACCTATAATCAAGCCGCAAGGAGATTTGGGGGCAGGGTAAAGGCAAAATATGGCACACCCTGCTCCTGCACAAGTCCTGGCAACGTTAATTACTACTCCCTGTCGAGGCTGTCGTAGATAGTGGGGAAGATGTAATTTGGCTGTCAGCTATTGCTAGCAGCCAAATTATGCTGTTTTCAAAATAACTTGAGCTCCGTCTTTTGACAGAACACAAATTACTGTCTGAGAGCCGCTATAGCCGTAATTCCTATTATGGCCTATGGTGGCGTCGACTGCGCAAAAATCTCCAGCGCTGTTTTTACAGCGCTCTGCTTAAAATGCAACCTCATAATTTTAAGTGTTAATAAAATAAAGCACATAAACTTCCATGCTTTTAAAATAAATGTTATTTGTGTGCACTGTACTAATTACATTGTTAATCAAAGTATCAACAGATCTAGTTTGGCTTCAATCACGTTGTCCTAATATTCAAAATATGGCACCACTACATTTCCATGATAATCATTTTTTTTTTCATTTCAGCCTCATAACAATGTAAGAAGCCCTGGACAAGTAGAGCTTGCCTAGGTTATTATTGCCTGACATTTCATTTAACCCATTCAGGTTCCGTCGTTTTCACGTGAGAAATTTTCACCTCCCATTCATTAGCCTATAACTTTATCACTACTTATCACAATGCACTGATCTATATCTTGTTTTTTCCGCCACCAATTAGGCTTTCTTTGGGGGGGTACATTTTGCTAAGAGCCACTTTACTGTAAATGCATTTTAACAGGAAGAATAAGAAAAAAAAATGGAAAAATTCATTATTTCTCAGTTTTCAGCCATTATAGTTTTAAAATAATACATGCCTCCATAATTAAAACTCGCGTATTGTATTTGTCCATATGTCCCGGTTATTACACCGTTAAAATTATGTCCCTATCACAATGTATGGCGACAATATTTTATTTGGAAATAAAGGTGCATTTTTTCCATTTTGCATCTATCACTATTTACAAGTTTAAAATAAAAAAAATATAGAAATATTTCATCTTTACATTGATATTTAAAAAGTTTAGACCCTTAGGTAAATATTTACATGTTTTTTTTTTTTATTGTAATGTTTTTGTTTTTTTTATACTAAACATTTTATTTGGGTACTTTTGGGAGGGTGGGAGGTAAACAATAGATTTATAATGTAAATGTGTGTTAATTCTTTTTTTTTTTTTGCAGGTGTAGTATTACTTTTTGGCCACAAGATGGCGGCCATGAGTTTGTTTACATGACGTCACTCTAAGCGTAGCACGCGCTTAGAGTGACGCATCGGGAAGGAGACGGCCAGAAAAAGCTCAGCTTCCGAGAGAAGCTGTCGCTTTTTCAGCGGGGGAGAGGAATCAATGATCGGGCTCCATAGCCCGATACATTGATTCCTTGGCTACCGAATCCACGGCCGGGAGTGCGCGTGCACGCGCACGATCGACCGCGGGGGCGCGCGGTGGCGCGCATGGTTCCTGGACGTAGAAACTACGTCCAGGAACCAAAATAGGTTAAGGAAGACCTCTCCAAAACCACTAAGGCCCAAGTGCAATTAATTTTTTTGCCTAAGTTACGGTATCTCCTTGGAGATATTTTTATCTCCTCTTTAAAATAACTTCTCAGCATTTTACAACTGAAAAAGAACCCAAAAGTTGAGGAAAAAGTACTGTCAAGATTATTTTGAGTACTTTCTTGCTAGCTGGTCGCTTAAAATGCATTTTATGACAAGGGGCCATATGCAATTCACTTTTTCACCTGGGTTTTCTCCTAGGTGATATTTTCAAAACTTGTCATAAAATGACTTTTAAACTACCTGCATACAAACAAATACTCAAAATAATGTTGACAGTAGTTTTTCATCTACTTTTTGATACTTTTCCCATTGTAAAATGCTAAAAAGTCATTTTAAATCGAAGATGAAAAATTATCTCCTAGGAGAAAAGTCAGGTGAAAAAGTGAAATGCATATGGGCCAAGGTGTGAAATATCACGTAGGAGAAAAGTCAGGAGGAGAACTGAATTGCATATGGGTCCCTGGGCCATATGCAATTCCCTTTTTCTCCTAAGTTTTCTTCTAGGTCAGGGGTCCCCAACCTGGGGGCCGCGGCCCCCTTGGTGGTCCCTGGGCAGTTTTTCTGAGGGGCCGAGTGTATATACTACACTCACAATCGGGGGAAAAAAGGCAGGAGGGGGACTGCCGCCGCCACTAACCACGACCCCCAAATCCCCGCCCCCCTCCCCCGGGCCCCAGAGAAAAGTTTGGTCGTTATAGGGGGCCCCGGGCTCAAAAAGGTTGGGGACCCCTGTTCTAGGTGATATTTTAACACCTTAGAAATAAAATAACTTTAAGTCACTAGCAAGTAAGAAAATACTCGAACTAATTCTGACAACACATTTTCACCTACTTTTAATATTTTTTTTCAACTGTAGAATGCTGAAAAGTTATTTTGAACAGAAGATGAAAAATTATCTCCTAGGAGAAAACTTAGGTGAAAAAGTGAATTGCATATGGCCCCCTGTGTCTGTCCTGAAGCTTGGCTAGTCCTTTTGTCTCTGTTTTGAGCCCTGACTCCTTATGCCATTTTGTGACATTTCACAGCTTTAATTATGCCGACCGGGGTTTGAAATAACTAACCATTTTTTTCTGCTGAGTTCCAATTGGGTTTATATTTGATGCCTTCTGAAGCCTAAACTTTTTGACCTGCTTATTTTGACTACCTGCAAAATGTTCGGAGGCATATTCAGACTACACTAAACAGAATAGATGTTCCTCGCATTACTAAATGGAGACTAATAAGCCTATAGAACACTAAATATTACTGTATATACAGATAAATGGCTTTACATACATTGGTTAACACAGTAATACATTAAAATGAAATAAAAGTACAGGCTAAAATATTTATTATCCGTCCACATACTAAGTGTTTAACAGTGGCTCATTACAACTTTAATTACACACACAGAACAAAGAACACTACTGAGACACACTAAAGAAAAACACCAATTTTGTACATATTCCTATACAGTATAGCATATTGCTGAAGAACAACCAGATGATATGATTGTCTTTGAACTAAGACAGCATATGAAATACTGTATCTATGCTCCTCTGTGCATTATATGTAGAAAATGAACTGAGGTTTGTACTGCATCTCAAAAACTGTCAGAAAAGTTCTCTAGTTCTTTCATTCTTCTGACTTGACCCTGTGACAATGATGTATGAATCACAATTGGTTCATGATGCTCAGCAGGATTTTGGGGCTTGAGTAACACCATGTACAAAGAATGAACATGTCCTTTCCTTTCCCTCTCCTAAGTTTTCACTCAACCAAATGATGAAGAAAAAGGATTGCTCCTTAAAGGACACCTGAGGTGAGGGGGATATGGAGGCTGCCATTGCCTGCCGATACCAGTTGCTTGGCATCTTGTTTGAATCACATGCCTGAAACAAGCATGCAAGAAATCCAAACACCTGATATGCATGAGTGTTCCGGATCTACGGCTGAAAGTATTAGAGGCAGAGGATCAGCAGGACATACTACTCAAACACACACCACATAACTAATCTATGTTAATAAAAAGGCCAGATTAGATTCAAACCATGCCGTAACTCTTTGAGGGCACACCGTTTTAGCTTGGTTGATTTGAGCACTAGGTTTAGGTTTTCTGGATTAGTGAAGGGCACATTTATTGCAGTACAATTCGACAGGTGAACATGATCATTGAATTTGCATTTCAGTTGACTGGCTGATTGCCAAACACATGAGCTGGCATTTCTCACAAACCCATGAGCTGGCATTTTTGGGTTCACAAACCCATGAGCTGCCATTTCTGGGTTCACAAACCCATGAACTGGCATTTATGGGTTCACAAACCCATGAGCTAGCATTTCTGGGTTCACAAACCCATGAACTGGCATTTCTAGGTTCACAAACCCATGAGCTGGCATTTCTGGGTTCACAAACCCATGAGCTAGCATTTCTAGGTTCACAAACCCATAATTCCTATTGCAAAGGTAGGTTTGCCCTCCAAACTGCAAACTTGCCTATCACTGCAAACAGCCTCCTATCTGCTTAAAGGGACTCCGAGCAGTGCAGTAACTATGGAAAGATGCAGATCATTTTGAAGCTCTCTTTCTCCTCTTTCCAATGATATATAAACCTCCGCCCTACGCCTTTTAGTTTTTGCTATTTTCACAATCGAAATCGCGACTGCGGCAATTTCGAATGGCAAAAATAGCGAAAACTAAAAGGCGTAGGGTGGCGGTTTATATATCAATGGAAAGAGGAGAAAGAGAGATTCAAAATGATATGCATCATGCCATAGTTACTGCACTTTTTGGAGTCCACCATTGTATTACACAGGACGACACTTTCCCCAGTGTCGGCAGCTCCATTCAGCACAATGCAATAAAATACAAGGAACCCAGGGGGATACAGTTAAAAACATCATGCTGGTAGGTGTCAGGATATAAATAATTAGTTGTGGGTATGCTTAAAGGCATACCCACAGGCACTGCTCGGAGTCCCTTTAACTGCCTATTACTCTGCCCAGCATGCCTCACTCACCTGGCAAGGAAGATGGGCTAACATCAATTCCCCAAACAGAGGACTGATCTCTTACCCACTGCCCATCCAGCTCTCTGTGCTCTCTCTTTACTGGCAGTGACTCCAGCTCATCTCCTGTGCAACGTGAGCAAGCAGTCATGCTGTCAAGGGGGTAGTGCAGATTGGTGTCCACTAAGGATTGGTTGGTGAAATGGATGAACATCTTGTGGTGTGGCTTTTGCCAGCAAGTGGCAACTATATAAGTGAGTATCAGAGGACACACAAGTTTGCAAACCCACAAATCCTGATGCAAATGGGGGATACAAAGTTGTTTGCCACAGCAAACTGCCAGATCTCTATTATTTTGGCTAAGCTATGCCATTGTCATTCATATAGCCTAAAAAGCTTTGCTGTTCAACTCTTACCCCTAACCCACCCTTCAGGTGATATAGGGTACTTACATGCTTAAGGGCATGCTTAAAATGTGATAGACTGGAGAAACTTCACAAACAAAGCATTAGTCAAATATATATTTATTTATTTATTTATATAATTATAGATTTTTTGGGGGGGTTCAGCATTTGAAATGTCCTTTTTTTTTTAAGTAGTCATGTGCTGAGATGCACTGTTTTCTGGAAGGCGAGGGAAGGCGTGGTAATTTTCCAACTAACTACTCCTACCAGAGTACAAGAGAGGGTTGTGTCTGTTCCCTCTTGCATGGATCATTAAAGAGGGGTGGCACAGACAGCAGGAAGTAGTTATGGTGGTGGGGGAGAGTGTTTGTCATTTGTGCTGCAGACAAACTTAGGCTATGAACAAGAGTTTAGAATTTACCCATTTCATGATCAAATAAATGCAGTTTACTTCAAGGCCAACTGCTGCCATATTGCTAGATTTCTAAATAATAGAGTCCCTGTCGCTGCATCCTACTGTGTACATGTATTGTGCCTAGAGTGCATGTGTGACACACAGAAAGACTTCAGAGAGCAAAGGAGGATGGGTGCAGGGGGACGGCTGGCATGTGGGTGCATGCGGGTCATGAACATGAGCGTACAGGATGGGGGGAAACAAATGTTTTTTTGCATGGGGGTCATGAACGTGTGCGCGCGGGTATCATAAACATGCATGGGCCGTGACTATGCACACACGGGTCACGAAAGTGCTCATGCATCATTCAGGAGCGGTTAGCACCCGTTATTCAATGGGTGGGCCTTTTATCTATTAGGAAATAACAAGCCATGGTTTTCAACCATCTTCCTCTCTATAATGTATTCATCTAAATTCACATATTTTTCGAACACACACGGACACACACACACACACACAACACACACACACACACACACACACATCATCATCACTGCACGCACACACACACGGACACACACACACCATCATCATCATCATCATTATCATCATCACTACACACACACACACTTTCTGACCACCAAGCTGCTTTCCGAACAGTTACAGGAGGTTACAGCACATTAAGCTGAACCTTCATTTCTGTCTTCCATGATAGATGTAAGAATTCCAACTGAGTTTATTTTATGAAGCAGTTAAATGATTTATATTCAGAAGCACATTAAAATTCCTATGACAAAGTGATTTTGAGCTAAAGTATGGAAAAAAATAAGAAAAATTCTGGACTGCAAAAAGAAAAAAAAAATCACTTTGCAAGTAATGTGCTTTCATTTTTCACATGTTGCAACTCATTTATTTTATTCAGCAGCACATACTTAAATCTGCAAGATACTGCAAGCATCCAGCCCCTCTGAAATAATACATCATCTCGTACAGATGTTTTCAGCCACTGCAAAGCTGCTGCTCATTAATCAAACATTATCCGTCGCCATCAGTGCCGAGTCTGGGAGAGAAAGTGGCACTTCATTTAAAATTTTGACTTTCATTCACTGTTCCTTCTCTGACCTGGCTCTGTTTTTATTTTCAGTCTTGAGATTAAACAGGATTCACTCAAAGAAATGGTAAAAAATACGTACAGGTTCAAAAAGTTTTCCCCCTGCTGCGCTCCTGCCTGCTGAGAAAAATAAGTAAAGTGAATCTGAATAAACACATCTAAAATACTTATGCCTCTGGCCTAAAAGTGCCCATACATTTACCGAGTTTGCAGCCCGATCATCCATTCAATTCAATAGTTTTGTGAATCGGATGAAAATAGGTGCCGCAACAACCATGCCCAATGGATGATTCCATTGATTTTGTGGACAAATCCGTTAAAAGTATTGATTGGATATACTGGAAAGATCATGGTCGAAAGTGCTTGATCACATGCACAGTGAGACAACCAAAAAACTTGATGGAAGCCGCCTACCTGGCAGCACACAAGTGTAAATGCCCCCTCCCACCCATGCCTTTGCAGTGTAAACACTCACCTGCACTACTGCCATGACTCCCGGTCTCATCTGTTGTCACCCCTATGAGGTACCGGGTGCGTGTGACTTTATCATATAGTGCATGCCTTATGTGATACACATGGTGGAGCTCTGGGTGATGGCAGAAAAGGCCAGGAGTTGCAGCAGTGGGGCAGGTGAGATTTTACACTGCACGACATTTACATTTTGGGGAGGACAACCAGGTAGGCAGTGGAGGTGGTGGGGTGTGGAAAGAATTAATGAAGGTTTTTATAATTCATTATATGTATATCCTTTATATTCCCATGTGACTATAACAATCACATTAATGTGATCAGACTAGTGTGCTAGAGTGACACTTTAACATTATGATTATAAGTACTGTTGTAATAATTATTAACATTTAAGAGCTCGGTTACTGTGTATAGTTCTTTATACCTTTGCAGTGGAATTCCAGTCTGGGGAGACAAGAGAGAACCAGTTTGAACCAGGCTTTGGAGGCAGGGATATCCTTGGGGTCACTTTGAAAGGAACAAAACTACTTCTGACATCAGTTCAAAGAATCACTAAAGTGAAAGTTAATTTTACAGGAAGTCTCTTGAAGGACACAGGTGATCCCACCCAGCAAGGAGATCCAAGCCATCTTTTGCATAATGCTGATTGGACTCATAGAAGGACAGACTGCCTGGAGGGAGGAATATGTTAGCATATTAACTGGGGTATAAAAGATGGAATGGACAAAGGAATTGGACTTTTTCTGGCTGGTAAAGTTTGCAGACAGTCTGTTGCTTTAATATGCTGGCACATGAAAAAGGCCTCAGCTGAGTAAATAAAAGATTCTATTTTCATTGGCAACATTGGGGAACGTCTCATCATGTGATTATTTCTTCTAACAGGGGCTTGATAGATTCCTGGTGGATTTCATGCAAACATGAGGAATCTAAGTAAATTTTGACAAGGTCCAAATTTTAAAGGCTTGATTACTGAGTCAAAACATTTTCAAAAACAGCAGTTCTTTTTCCGAGTATGCACTGACTAGTACATAAAAGTGGTTCAAGAAAACAAATCATGGAACTGGCAAAGGGTTTCTGGTTTCTGAGCATCACTGATGCTCGCATGAAGCCAAAAATAGCCCGTCTACTCTATTCTCACATAACAGCTATTACAGCACACACTGATGTAAAATGTAATGCTGACCATCTGAAAAGGTGTCAGAACACTTCCTTATTCTGTTTACTTTTTTCTTGTGTTTCCTCTTGGGAGATATTTTTGATTTTCTCTTTATACTAACTTTTTAGCACTTGAAAAAGTACTGTGAAAAGGTGCTATTATGAGTATTTTCTTGCTTGCTGGTGTTTCTAAGGCATTTTATCGACAAGGTGTGCAAATATCACCTAGAAGATAACTCAGGAGAAAAATGTAATTGCATATGGGCCTTAGTACATCACAGCTTGCTATTTATTAGGCTGCATAGCAGCACACCAGTCAGTGCTCTCCAGGTGACCTTAATCCATTGTGAAATGGGCTCCAATGGGCAGTGAATGTTAGATGTGGTTTAACCATTTCACCCCACAGGGGTTTTTAGGGGGTCTAGCCCAAGAACTCTTTGCTGAATAGGTCATTGCTTACTGAACAGGAAGAGCTGATATTTGAGCCCAAGGCCCATATGCAATTCCCCCTTTCTCCTGAGTTTTCTCCTAGGAGATAATTGTTCATCTTCCATTTAAAATAACTTTCCAGCACTTTTCAACTGAAAAAGTACTGAGAAGTAAGTGCAAAAATACTATTGAAATTATTTTGAGTATTTTTATGCTTACTAGTGGCTTTAAAGGAATACTTAAGTCTAGAAAAAAAAAATGACATTTACTCACATGGGGCATCCCTCAGCCCCCCGAAGCTGGATGGTGCCCTCGCAGCCCCGCTCCGATTGTCCTGTCCCCGCCGGCGGCTACTTTGGTTCGGCGACAGCCGCCGACAGGCTGGGAACGCGGCTGATTTTCTGCGTTCCCAGCCGCTGCTATCACTCTTTATGCTGCTATAGCGTATATATATACAGCATAGAGAGTGATAGCAGCGGCTGGGAACGCGGAAAATCAGCCGCGTTCCCAGCCTGTCGGCGGCTGTCGCCGAACCGGAAGTAGCCGCCGGCGGGGACAGGACGATCGGAGAGGGGCTGCGAGGGCACCATCCAGCTTCGGGGGGCTGAGGGATGCCCCAGGTGAGTAAATGTCATTTTTTTTTCTAGACTTAAGTATTCCTTTAAAGGCGTTTTATTGACAAATTTAAAAATATCACCTAGGCTTTAAAGGCGTTTTATTGACAAATTTAAAAATATCACCTAGGAGAAAACTCAGGTGAAAAAGTGAATTGCATATGGCCCCAGGTCTCCTGTGTCAGAGGCAGAGCCCTTAACCATTACATTATCCAGCCACCTAGGTGGTGTTGACCTATTTTTTCCCCACCAGAATATACAGTTGTCACCTTAGTGGCTACCTTAGTGGTGACTCACTTTTTGAGGATCTCACGTTACACCTTGTTCATTTCTTAACTTACGACACATAAGGTCTTGGATTCTAGCCTCTATTCAAGGTTAATTTAAATATTACGGTGCACTATAACACAAACACACACACACACACACACACACACAATAAAATAATAAAATGTGTAAATACCATATATGCCTATTAGCGATGGGAATACTAAATAGAACATGTTGGGGTATTAAAATCTTTTTGTCCTACAATCCATCTGAAAAATGTTTTATAAATTGTTATTTGAACAAAAGAAATAGAAAAATAAATTTAGATTTATTTTGCAATGTGCAGTATATTTAGCATACTACCTCAACAAATTTTTAAAAACATTTGAATTTTTTTATGTGCAGAATCAATGTTTCCAAATACAGAGTTCTAAAATCAAAGCCTGATTTTTTTTTCTAAACATAAAACAGATATACATTGATGAGTCAGACATATGCTTAATGTTGCTGTTGAAAATTTGCTGTTTATCAAATATTTATGAAAAAGAATCAGAGTACAAATATAGAAATTTAAAAGAAACACATGATGCAATATTTATCAAAAACTGAAATGTGCACCTTCATCTTCCAGTACTAACTACTCAGAAATGACAGCTCTTTATTTAAAAAAGTATAAACATAGGACTAGAGAAATATAAATTACTAAGTTGCATATTAACCAATTGCTTTGGAGAAAAATAACCCATGAATTCACACTAGTTGCTGAATTAAAATAAAAACTGTTGCCCATATGCAAATTACATTTTGTCTTGCATTATCTTCTAGGATATAATTTTCATCTTCTCTTTAAAATAACTTTTTAGCATCTTGCTATTAAAAAAGTACCCAAAAATTGGTGGAAAAGTATGGTACTAACGTCTCCCAAGCCTCAGGTTTGTGATGGACTGCATCACATTTTCATCCAATATCTCCCTGTACTGAAGAGAATGCATGGTACCTTGCACATGCTGAAGCTTCCCTGCACCTGCAGAAGCAAAACAGCCCCAAAGCATGATTGACCCCCCCCCCCCCCACCATGCTTCACAGTAGGCAAGGTGTTCTTTTCTTCATAGGCCTTGTTCTTCCTCCTCCAAACATAGCATTGATCCATGGGCCCAAACAGTTCTAATTTTGTTTCATCAGTGCACAGAACACTACCACAAAAGTTTTGGGATAGTGTTCTGTGGACTGATGAAACAAAATTAGAACTGTTTGGGCCCATGGCTCAATGCTATGTTTGGAGGAGAAAGAACAAGGCCTATGAAGAAAAGAACACATTGCCTACTATGAAGCATGGCGGGGGGTCAATCATGCTTTGGGGCTGTTTTGCTTCTGCAGGTACAGGGAAGCATCAGCGTGTTCAAGGTACCATGAATTTTCTTCAGTACCAGGAGATATTGGATGAAAATGTGATGCAGTCCGTTACAAACCTGAGGCTTGGGAGACGTTGGACCTTTCAACAGGACAATGATCCCAAGCATACCTCCAAGTCCACTAGAGCATAGTTGCAGATTAAAGGCTGGAACATTTTGGAGTGGCCATCGCAGTCACCAGACTTAAATCCAATTGAGAACCTCTGGTGGGACTTAAAGAAAGCAGTTGCAATACGCAAGCCGAAGAATGTGACTGAACTGGAGGCTTTTGCCCATGAAGAATGGGCTAAGATACCCGTAGATCGCTGCAAGACACTTGTGTCAAGGTATGCTTCACGTTTAAAAGCTGTTATAACTGGAAAATGATGTTGTACTAAGTACTAAGAATGAATGTCACTTGGGGTTGAATAAAACTGATAATGATGTGAGCACAGAAAGGACATTTGTGGTTATTTCATTGTAAATGTTATGTTATATTTGTCTGACTTACAAGTGCCTCTTTGATTTAATTGTAAACAAGATGACCGAAATGATCAAAATCAATGTCAAACTGGCCAAAACACTCAATTTCAGTGGGGGTTGAATAATTTTGAACACAACTGTAGGTAAAAAAGTACTATCAATATTATTTTGAGTATTTTCTTTCTTGCTGGTGGCCTAAAAGGCATTTTATTGACAAGTTTAAAAATAATACCTAGGAGAAAACTCAGGAGAAAAAGCTAATTGCATACTGGCCTGTGATTCTTACCTTGGGGGAAAATAAACACAATTAGCCCTTCATTTGCTGCAAATTATTTAGTATTGTGCAACCTATCTCTTCTCTAGGTCTAGTCTGATTCATTGTTTGAACAAACTCAGAAGTTAAAGACTGTTAGTTCAACAACTCCAAGAACAACAGAGCTACTTTTAATTCAAAAATAAAATCTAGGTTCTTCCTGAAATACATTGCTTGCTTAAAAGTGAACCTAAACTGAAGGGGGGAAAAGAGTTTAACCTACCTTGGGCTTTTACCAGCATCCTGTAGCTGCCCTGTGCCCAGGGCATGAGAAAGCCATCCTCCAGTTCCCTGCAGCGACTCTCTGTCACTTGGATGTACGGTCCTGGTTCACAAGCCTCCTGATTGCGCTCCCAAGGACAAGAGCGCTTTGCACATGCGCAGTCTGTGAACATCTCTACTATGCAGGCACAGAAGGCCCCCGGCGACGGAAGCATTATCAAAGATGCGTGCGACCACAATGTATATGCGCAGTGGCTGTCAACTCGCCCAGTTGGCTGACCAGAAGAGGATCGCTGCAGGGGACTGGAGGATCACTTTGTGATGGCGCGGGCACAGCGTAGCTGCAGGGGACTGGTAGAAGCCCCAGGTAAGTTAAACTCATCTTTTTTCCTTCAGTTTAGGTTCCCTTTAAATATACTGTCCCTATTTTTGAAGCTGATAATCATGCAATCTGTTTCTCTAGTTATCTTTTTTACCTATTCAAATAACAAGACACAGTCAGCTGAGTGTCTGAGGCTGGCCATACACAGATTGATTTTTCAGATCAATTTAGGTTCAATTTGATCACTTTGATTGGAACTGCCAGCGATCTATTGCCCCAGCATAATAGACTGATTCATTTTAAATCAATTTTTGGTAGCTTCTCAATCAAAAGTGTGATTCCATGCATTAATATATGCATAATTATCTAAAATACCATATGCCCGGTAAAGGTAATTACATCCTACATCCTGTCACTAGTGTGGGTTATATTGAATGATGGATAAATAATAATAATAATAATTCCCACATTTGTATAGCACTTTTCTCCTGTCGAAGTCAAAGCTCTTGGGAGGCAGCCAATAGAGTGCACTCAGTAGCAGTGTTAGGGAGACTCGCCCAAGAACTCCTAACTAAATAGATGCTGGCTTACTGAATAGGAAGAGACGAGGTTTGAACCCAGGTCTCCTATGTCCGATGCTGAGCCCTTAACCATTAATTGTACCTGAGATGGTACACTGTTGCTTGTTCATACTTACCTGGGGATTCCTCCAGTCCCATTAGGACCACGGCCTCCCTCGCCATCCTGTTCGACGCCTCTGCTCTTCTGCTATGACTCCCGGTAATCCAATCAATCGCGGTCAGTCGTGGGCTTCTGTGCATATCCAGCTCGGCTGTACGCTTTCCCCTGCCGTACTTCCAACCCCTGGTACATTCTGCACCTGTGCAGTACTACTGTGCAGGCAAAGAACGTTCCTGGCTACTGGAGCACAATGAAGGGTCCGTGCACAGCCGAGCAACGCATGCACAGAAGCCCTCAACTGACCGGATTACTGGGAGTCATATTGGCCAAACGGAGGGGCCGAAAAAGATGGCGAGGAAAGCCAGGGTCCTCATGGGGCTGGAGGAAGCCCCAGGTAAGTATAAATAAGTAACAGGGTACCATCTCAGGTTCCCTTTAAACTATCCAGCCACAAATGGTTGTTGGCCATCAGATGATCATCTCTGGCCCTCAGCTAAAGTGTGGCTCATAGCTAGAGGTAACTTTGGGTCTAGCTGCAGCAGGGGCCAGGTCTTCGGATCTGGTGCTTAGGATAACAGGTTTATGTCAGCTTTCATTATGGTAGGGTTAATGATAGGGGGTTCGAGGTTAGGGTTAGGTATAATTATAGGAGGGTTAGTGTGAGGAGATAGGGTAGGGAGTGGGTTCATTCACCCATATACATAAGCATGACTGGAATAGAGGCACAGAAATAATGGACAGTAAACCATTATTTGATTATCGTTAATGATATTTAAATGACGCCAATCCCTGTGCCAAACTCAACACGTGCCTCTTTGAAATGTTCACGTCTGACAAGCCTTCCTCACGTTGCTTGGCATCAATGGCAGACGTACCGTAGATAATTAGGGCTAGGAATTCTGGTTTCCTTTTACGTTAGGTGGTCTTTGTATAGTGTGGTGATTCATCATCTTCCGTCCATCCTCTGTCAGCTGGAATAGAACTCCTTCAGGAAGCAGCTCAGAATACATGTTGTTATAATCAGAAGTTTTGAAAAAAATTATGCAGCGTATAAAGGCCATAATAAACACAATTCATATCCTCCCCAGATCCTGCTTTCAGAGACTGTGTTCCAGTCATTCATCCTCAACATAAGCTTTTTAGAAATACAAGCCTTCATTATGTTGAATGAGAATGGTAACTGAATAGCAATAACCATGGAATACTTCCTAAACATAAAATAAAATGTAGCCAAACGCGTCAGCTGTGCAAGGAGTCATTTATGGATACTGCCCATAATGTACGTATTACGCAGATAAATGTCCTCCATACCATCCTGCTGGCACTTTTATACCATATAAATTCACGGGAAAACCACTTGAATTTGTTTTTTATGATTTGAGATGTGGAACACAAAACACGCAAATGCTCAGCATTGCAAAGCTTGATTTGATGCAGGCTGCAAGAACGTGGACTGAAAGCATCTTTTTCCTCTCTTGCTTTTTACTTATACGATATTGCGATGCAATGAGCCAGCACTGTACATGCAGTTTTCCACCATGATGAATTAATATGTCTTAGGCGCTGCATTCTCAAGTGTTTGAATGAATACAGATCAACTCAGGTGAAAGGCTTAAAGATGTAGAAACCGGTGTTTACTCCGGAACACCATTAGAGGAACCATATATCTCTCAATCATCTCAGTTCATTGAGTAAAATGACAGGCGCGGGCTTGTGCACAGCAAAGGAGTGGTGTAACTCTTGACAAATGCTTTTTCTCTTGACACGCTGTAAATTTAGATTATTCAAACGTGCAGCATATGGTAAGGCTTATGGAGGAAAAACATTTCAGGTTTTTCTAATGCAGTTTATTGCATCATCAGGCGTGGTGGATGTTTACAGCATGAAGTACATATTAATTATCGTGGTGATTGTTCTGTGCAGGAAGCCAAATTACACAGAGGCTCCCAAAGGAGAGTCTAAACCTCAACATCAGGCACAGTTTACTGTTGGTCAGTGGTGGGTATGGTCAATGAGACGCACAGAATTCCAAGATGGTGCAGATTTTCTGATTATTTTTATGCAAATAAATGCAGCAAAAGTAAAAAAAAATAAAATATATATAGTAGTTTCAATGATGCGGTATCATTTATAAAACATCACTTTTAATAAATTGTAACATAATAAAAGAGAAAACGCATGTCTGACACACGTTTCGCAGCCTGAACAGCTGCTTCTTCAGAGGCTTCATACAAAGTATACACTACTTGGCCGATACATATTTGTGATAAAAGCAATGTGTTAAAACAACCAGCATGAATATACAATATAATACCTCTGTCCTCGCTATAAAGACCAGTTAAGGGCAAAGCAAAAGCATGTGCAGGAAGGGCTCAGAGGAGTGTGTTGGTTGTATATTGGGCTTGCTTGTTGCTATATGTCAATGGAGTGCAAGGGGCCAGAGCAGGGGCAGCCAGGATCCCAGCAAAATTTTGCAGGATGCCACCCCCCCCCTCCACACACACACACACTACCACCATGTGCGCCTGTGTGGGATAGTAAAGCCTTTGTACATCACCAAACTCTCCTGGTCCAGAGCAGGCAGCATGGGATCACCAGAGAGTTGTTTGCATGTCACTGACCGTCCCTAATTAGGGAATTGCTATACATTAGCATAGAAAGTACTGGTGGGCATTGACGCATGCAGCCTGTGTGCAGATGTGTGTTAGGGATCTTCAGTTAATGTCCAGAGGATTTTGGCATAGGATCATTTCCAAGGATATTGGCGTAGGATCACAAATTAATTGTTAATTAAGAACAATAAATGACTTTTTTTGGTGCTACATTTTTAATTAACTTTAACACGTCATGAAAATGGGTAAAGGGTACATACCCTATTTCATGTAGGAGAGGCAGGCATTTGGGGGTCCATATTACCATTGGTCACCACAACACCCCGGGGCCTACGTGCCAAACCTCCTCCTTGGTACCGGAGATGGGTATTGGCGATGGCATTAGTGTTAAGGAATGGAGAAGCACCGTACATGGACGTTTGCCAATTGTTCCGCAAATACAATAGAATTGTGCGGCCACTTGCGCAATGAGTTGACATGCACAAGTATTATGCAACGCAACTGAGTAACTGAGTACAGTGTGAAAAGTATATATATATATATACACACACACACAACTATACATATACAGTACATATATATTTAAAAAAAATAAAAAAATAAAGAATATATATATATATATATATATATAATATAAATGTATATATTTGATATTTCCCCAATTGTAACTTTCTTTCAAATTTTTTACATTCACTCGGTTACAAGTATGGAGCAGGATGGATATTGTTCCCAATGTAAATACTTGTTTTGGATCAGTTATATACTAATCATGAAAGTGATAGAAAGAGCACAGTGAACAGATAATTATCTATCTATCCATTGAACATACATTCAGCTTTTTCAGAGTCAGATAATGTTTGTTTAATCATACTATGGAACTGCAAGAATGTATGAAGACACGCAGGATTAGCAACCCATAGCAGCCAGTTAGGCCATGAAGAACCATCAGGACTTTGTTGTGGTTCAAAACTACCAAAATCAAAAGAATGTCTGCAGACTTGCAGATGAGAGTAAATAATACATGGATAAGTAAGCAAAATAAAATTAAAGGTGATAAGGCTATATGGGTTTTGTAAACCATACGTTTTTTATGTACACTGGGCCATTTTGGGCAGAAATAAAAGACTTTATGTGCTGTTTATATCATCAGTTACCTTGGGCATATGATAAGGTACATCTCAACAAGGCGTTGAGCAGATGGTCATTTAAAATAAATCATACAGAAAACAATTTCTAAATCTGGGCATAAAAAAATAAACATTATTTCTTGTGACAACACGCAGGGACTCTCAAATGTACAAATGCTCATTCATGATTATAACAAAGAAGAACCATTGTGCAGCACCTCAAACAGGAGGTAGAGCTAGAGCCTGTGTAGGTAGTGAGCAAGTAAGAATGCCAACAAAGTTGTTGTTGTTGTTGGTGGTGGTGGTGGAGGTGTTTTTTTTGTTTGTTTGTTACTTTTTTATATTAACCTCAGTGCCAGATTTAAAGAGGGACTATGATCAGTTTGAGAAAAATATTTATTTTGGGAAAGGGGGTATCAACTACTAATAGTTCAATCCTCTGTTAAAGTTCCTCTTGATTGTAAGGCACTGTAGGCTCGGGCATCAGTAATCAGAAGGCCCTCCCAGCATTTTACATGCATTACTAGCTCAGCTGAATACTAAATCAGGAGCTGCAGTGTTTGCTTCTGACACAGCATGATGGGGGATTATGTTATACATCTGCAGGGCTGCTGTGACATAGCACCTGGCATGTGGATGGAGCCGAGGTGAGATCAGGGAAGAAGGAGTCTGAATTGCAGGGTGGAGGGAGTCAGTCTGTGGTGTGGACGCCTAGTGGCACGGAGGCAAGGCTTCTGTGTAGGGAAGTTGAGAGGTCATGTGCTAGCTCTGCTGCCAGCAGAAGACAAATGACCAACACCTCCTTACCTGATCACCCTCCAAGGACTCCTCCTCCTCTAACTATAGTCAGCAGAAACATTCCAGAATAGGTGTGCGTGTGTGTGTGTGTATCTGGGTCTGTTAATGTGTGTGTGTGTGTGTTACTGTGTGTGTGTACTGTACATTTCCAGCGTGTGTGTGTGTGTGTATGTGTGTGGATTGTGCGCCTACAGTATGAGAGTGAACTGTGCACCAACAATGTGTATGTATGTACTGAGTACCTACAGCATATGTGTATGGACTGTGCACCTACATTGTGGTTGTGAACTGTGTATCTACAATATGTGTGTATGGACTGTGCACCCACAATGTGTGTGTGTGTGTGTGTGTGTGTGTGTGTGTGTGTGTGTGTGTGTGTGTGTGTGTGTGTGTATGTATAAAGTGTCTCATTAAATTATCCATTGCAGGTATGTAAACATTAAGTGGGGGTGTGAGACATATGGTGGGGGGGGGGCAATCTTCTCATCCCTGCCTTGTCTTGTCCCAGCTCTAGTAAGGGACCAGCCTGATACCTGGCCTCCAGGCCTCTACAGAGTCCAGTTGCTCAGGGAGCCCCCATTCCTCAACCCTCCTTTATCTCTTTAGTGACTTTTAGTGAGTTAAAGGCTTCAGCCAGCCAGGGCCCACCACAGGTCTTACCCTATAGTGCTTCAGGCCTAGGGCTTCCCTTCATGAAGCACCTACCATTAGTAGGCCAGAGACTCTGAGCCCACCACCACCACCAGTCATGCCTCCAGACAGCTTGAGTCCTCCACCACCACCAAGCCTCCAGGCAGAGCTTAAGGTCTACCGTCCACCACAACCAGAGTCTCAGGCCCACCACCACTACCAGACCTCCAGCCTCAGCCCAACAAGAAAAAAATGGTCTTGAATTGGGGGGTTAGAACCTCAGTGCCTACAAGCTCCATACATGTAAATCTGGTCCTGATTGACCTGCATTAAAGTGTACCCAAGCCGAAGCTCTGGTACACAAAATCAGATACTTACCTAAAGAGAGGGAATCTCCCGGATCCTATTGAGGCTTCCCTCTGTATTCTTATGTCCCCGTCACTGAGTGTGGCCCACCGGTATATTAGCGACAAGGCATTGTCACCAATCAGTTTGGGCTGCGCAGCTCCTTTTCCTTATTGGTGGCCGTGCAATTGCCCACTGAGTCCACCTGCGCATGCGCAGTGAGCCGGAGCCACGGGTTCCATGCCACTGTGCATGAGCAGGTGGGCTCGCAGGGCTGCAGCGCTTCCATGAATAAGGAAGTGCAGCTGCATCACCCCGATGTGGAGGGGGCAACGCTCTGCAACGGGGGGCTTTAGACAAGCGAGTAAAGCCTCGAACCTGAGCTTGTTTCGAACCTTCAGCTTGTGCTCACTTTAATCATTAAAGGATACCCCAACCGAATGGTTGTGGTAAAATTGATTGCTGCACTGTGTAGGGGGTGATGAGCGCATACCTGCATTTCCTCCCGCCCCCTCCGTCTGCCGCCGTTCATGCTCTATACACTCCGGTGTGCGGCGACTTGCTTGACCTCTGCCCCGGACATACTGCGCCCTGTGTGCGCAGTATGTCCTTCCCCCTTCGCTTCTGGCCGGCGCATAGTGCCAGGCTCAGAAGCACGCTGTCCCCTTTTTGCTGCATGTGCGCTCCATTACACCGAGCGTCACATGATTAGCATGTGACGCTCGGTGTAATGGAGCGCACACGCAGCAAAAAGGGGACAGCGTGCTTCTGAGCCTGGCACTATGCGCCGGCCAGAAGCGAAGGGGGAAGGACATACTGCGCACACAGGGCGCAGTATGTCCGGGGCAGAGGTCAAGCAAGTCGCCGCACACCGGAGTGTATAGAGCATGAACGGCAGCAGACGGAGGGGGCGGGAGGAAATGCAGGTATGCGCTCATCACCCCCTACACAGTGCAGCAATCAATTTTACCACAACCATTCGGTTGTGGTATCCTTTAATTCATAAAGCTGAACAATTTCACATGCACATCTAAACACAACGGATCCCCAGTAGACGATTGCTGTTTATCAGTTTGATTGACAGAAATGCTCATTCATAGGTACATTATGATCAATAGGTAATATGGAGGGTGTACTTTGGTACTGAGGTCTATGTATATTGTATGGGACAGACCATCAACTAAAATTTGCAAAGAAACATTGGTAATGAAAACTTACCAATACCGACGAATATTGCTGCAAAGCCCTCTTCCTTCAGAGATCTTATATTCATTCCATGCATTCCCAGGCCCTTGCCCTCAATTACCTTATAAAAGAAAATACATTGCCAATTAAGAAAACTAATGTAATGTAACCTAATAAGAGAGAAGAGTGTTTGGAAACAGAGTAAAAACTTTGAAAGCCTGGAGGAGAATGAGACAGAATGGATAAGACAAAGGGGATACATAATATGATTTGCAAACTGCTCATTAAAATGTGATTAGGAAGAAGCTCATTTTTCTGATTCAAACAATCCACAGACTAGGCAAGGAACAGACATTTAATATCTGTAACCATATTTTAAGGCATACAAATGGAAGAAAATCCTAACACATTGCCATTTAGAACAGGTTATGTAAGGTAATGTTACACTGCATGAAGACACAGGCACAAGGGTGTTATGAAATTCATTCAGTTAAATTGATTTGCACTGTATCGCTGCATGGCAACACATAATATGTATCAGCACTATAAAGGGGACATTGCACCTAGAATATTCTTTATTTATTAACTTATTTATTTTTACAGCAGTGGCATTGATTATTGAAGAGTAAAGGGGAGCAGACATTAAAGTATTGTCAACCTGTATTTTTCTGAGACTTATTTTGATATTGTCTGTTCATTGTGCTTTTTAACAATATGTATGTTTTTGAAGGAAATATCAAAATGAGAGAAGCATGGTGGCTGCTGTTCTACATCTTGAGAATTGCATCATGCTTGCTAATCTCATGAGTGTCGTGTCCCCCCCCCCCCATAGTTTAATAGTTACATAGTTATTTACATAGCTGCTGGGAGTCAGGGCCGGGTCGAGGCAGAGACGAGAGAGGCTCCAGCCTCAGGGTGCAGTGTAGGAGCGGGCGCACAACTCACTCAGCTATCATTCCACTATTGTGTTTGAAGCAGAGAGGAATAAGAAAAGAGGATACATGGCAGTGATGGCAAGCCAGATAACTAGAGATTAAGGTGTTTGGGTAGTTAGGGGCCCTGGGGCGCCTCTTATTCTAATAGCAATCAGTGTGTAATGGCTCGGGTGGGAGGGATGGAGGGGCACACTTTGGTGTCTCAGCCTTGGGTGCTAGGGGACCTTGACCCTGCCCTGCCGGGAGTATAGTGATGCTGACTTACTGCACATGTCATGGAAGCATGAAGGAGGAGGAAGTGCGCAGCATGGGGTCAAGCTTGCAGCATTTAGAAGGAGAGAGCAGATGAATGGCTCAGTGAGAAATGATGGTGAGGGACCAGGAGGCTTTCAAGGGGCTGTAAAAAGCCCTAGGTAAGAAACTGGCCAGATTTATTTTACTTAAAATTTCCTTTAAAAAGAAATGTGTAGTCAATTCCTATAATTCAGAATCCCTTACCCTTTGCACATCCTTGCTCAAGTAATGCTATATCAATGACAATAATCCTTGTTTTAAGTATAAGTAATCATTCAATATGTGTTTAAGTCCATATTCTTATACATGGTTATCACAGGGAGGAGTGCAAAGGGTTAATTTAATCTGATATACTGTTATAGTTTATGATCACATTATAGTAACTCTCCATTCTAGCAGTTGCTGTCAGGTATGCAGTTACCGGATTTTTTTTATGCACAACCTGAAAATGCTTCTGCTCGCCTTCCTGGTATTTTCTCTTTCCTCTGCATGGTAGAGGTGGTCTTTACTGGAATGGTTTTAGGGAAGTGTTGGCTCCCATTTTTCTTGTCTTGGATGGAGATATATATATATATATATATATATATATATATATATATATATATATATATATATATATAATATTCCTTCTCCTCCCCCACTTGGCCCTTTAACAGGTGCTGTGGTTTGATATTGTACTTAACACTTAAAGTGTACCTGACACTTTCTATTTTCTGTACAGCAAGTGTTAAAAAAACTAGAATTGTAATCTGTGCAAATGAGTTTGTTGCACAGCTTGTCACGTAGATCAAAATGTCCTGAAAGGTAAATAGAAGCCAAAGCACTTTTATTTTTCTGAGGAAACACTGTTGATTGCATTTTAGAGCTGAAAAAAATCGAATGGGCATTCCTTCTGTTTATTTTGTAGCTGAATGAAGCAGATTTTACATCAAACTGCTGTTGGCATTAGACTGCCAGGGCTGCTGTTGAAAATGCAGTCTTAAAAATGTAGCCCTTAAACTTAACATAAAAATATGATGCTCAGTTCTATGTTATTTACCATCAGTAAAACAAATATAATGAATTATCACTTAAAGAGGAACTTCAGCCTAAACAAATATACTGTCATTAAGTTACATTATTTATGGTAATTAAAATAGATAGGTAATATAATCTCTTACCCACCCTGTTTTAAAAGAACAGGCAAAGGTTTGTGATTTCATAAGAGCAGCCATCTTTTTGGTTGAAAGAAGGTGACAGAGAGCATGAGACACAGTTCCAACTGTCCTGTGTCCTGATCACCCCTCCCAGTTGCTAGGCAACGTGAACAATAACATAGGAAATCCCATCATGCTTTGCACAGCATCAGGGGAAAAAACCCTGGGCAGTTTTCTTTGATGGGGCGGAGCATAGCTAAAAATGTAGCTTAAAATTATGCTTTGGTAAGAAAAACAAAGTTCTGATGCTGTGAAACTGTTAAGGAAACACCAAGCCTTTTCGGTTCTGCTGAGTAGATTTTTAGTCCGGAGGTTCACTTTAAGGATGAACCGAGACAGATGCCAGGCCACAGGAGGTACAGTGTGCCTATACGCACCTCCCCACACACGCATGGCATCAATTACCGAATCCATTAAGGGCTAAGGTATCCTTTAATGTAAAAACTGGTATCCTGATAGTAATTGATGTTTTGCTATGAGTTTTACAGGTCCTCTTTAAGTAATCATGCACATTCCTGTCAGTACATTGCTTCCTGTGCGCCTAAATAAAGACATTTAATGGCTGGTGCACTGTTTTGCCTCATCTCGTCTCTGTTGTACAAACAAGCAGTGATGACAATACAATGAATATTAAAAATAGATTTGTGCTAAACATGGAATTGATTATCAAGTGGTGCAAAGTGATAGACTAAGCAAATAATCAATAGCAGGCAAACATTGGTTGCTTTCCTCATATGCTACAAATATACCAGCGTACAACCAGCATTTCTTGAAGTTTCAGAATTGTTCTTGTGAATCTTTCCGAAAGGATTCAAGGCCTTAAGTGTTATAAAACACAAAGAGCTGGCTTGCATAATGCACACTTGTATATCATTCACTTTGAAAGCGAACACTTCCGTTCTGTGCATTTCTGTAAACAATATCTCCAATTTTCCCTGTTATTATCTACTGGCTGCAGTTACGTCAAATGTTTGTTCAGCACTGCAATCCGTGAGAGTACAGGGAGCCGGGGTCATGGCACGATAGCGGAAAAGCATGGAAATTTACTACTGAAAGCAAACATCTCATTAATGGGTTCCTTCGCTGCAATATGCTGGTAAACTACTAAAAGCATCTGCATTTTTCTGCTCTGTAGAAACAGGATTGAGGAAATGGAGTTTATGCATTATATTCATGATATCGTTTTTAGATGCTGAAATCTTCTTGGTAATGTGCAGGATTTTCTAGCATACGGTATTTACTCATACTGTGAGAGTCAAAAAAGGTTCCCTCTTCATTGTATGCTGCTAAAAACAAGTGGTAATAATACTTCACAAAATGTATTTGTCAGTGTTTTAATTATAAGCAACCCACACTAATAATGATTGTCTAGAAGGCATTTTTGTAACATCCATTTATTTATTTATTTATTTATTTATTTTACAGATTTTTTGTTCTTCAATTTTTAAAATCTAAATTTCACTTTTCTAATGCAAGTTTAAAAGGTGAAATCAGATCAATGGGGTAGATTCGTTAACAGCACAGCTGTGATGATCCGCTCAGCTGGCTGCACAGGCAGACAGCTGTTTGTCCATTCCTCTAGTCTGTGGGCTGCAGGTCTCTGGAACAGAGACCTGTCTTTCCATTGCAAGTTTCTGGTCTGTTCTCTTGCTGGGGAATTTGCATGCATTCGTTATGCAAATCCCCTACCTGCCTTTTTTGATGACTGGCACTATAAGAGCTTTATGTTTCCCAGAAGGCTTTGCTGGTCATTTCCTTTCCATGGTCTGTTCCTGATGGACACTGCTGAAGTGTCAGCCATTGCTATCTAGTATAGTTAATTCCTGGGGGTTGCTTTAGGCTCCCCTTCTAGCCCAGTCAGGTTGTATTATCTGTATTGCCTGTTCTGTCTTGTCTTGCCTGTTGCCATTGTCCAGTCCCAAAGGTGGTCGACAGGAAATGGTTCTGATCTCTGTTCTTGGAGTATAGCTGGTGCAGCGGTTGCTACTAGCTATCTCTTTTGTTCTGTCTCCTGGGATCGCACTAGCTACTTTTCGCTAGCGCTGGGGATCCTTCTGTTCTGTCTTCTGGGATCGCGCTAGCTACTTTTCGCTAGCACTGGGGATCCTTCTGTTCTGCTACTTTGTACCTGGATCGCGCTAGCCACTTTTCGCTAGTGCTGTGGATCCTATCTCTCGCTTGTCCTTGTTTTCGTGTGTCTGTCTTGTCTGCTACGCTTGCTGGAGGCTCGGTGAGGTAACCGTTAAGCAAGCGCTCGCGTCCTCTGTTTCATGTTTGTCTGTCGATGGTTAGTTAGGCGTGCTTGTCTCTATTGTGCTTATCACGTGGAGACCGCGCATAACCGCGTGCACTGTTGCGAATGAGTGCGGTGTTCGCGGTTAGCTAGCGTTTGTTATTTTCTGTATCTCCTTATTGTATTATTTGCTGTGCCTTTGCTACCCTCGTATTCTATTCTTATCTGCCTTGTGTCACGTCTGGCGATCGCACCTCTCGCGATCGCGTTCCTATTTCATATCTGCTGTTGTGTGTGCGTGGTCGTGGGTTGGCGACTGGATTGGCGCACACACATACAACCTGTCCCTTTGCTCAATCTCATTCGCAATCGCCTCTCTTGCGATTGCGTTCTGCGCTTCGTACAATTCCTGTCTGGCACTTGTGGAGGTACAGAGGATTGGTTCCTCTGCACTCCCCAGCGCCATCTGCCAACAGGAATTTCCCTCTACAGGTGCGTAGCACCTTTTGCTGGGTGCCTGCAAATATACGCTTGTGGAGGATTTCCGCCGTGTCAGCGCACGTGTTGTGCGCTGATCACGGAGAAAGTTCCACAATCGTTACAACAGCTTAGTGAGAGGGGCGAGAGTTGTGCGCACGCTATGCACGGCAGTGCAGCGTAGTATGCGCTGCTAACTTACTTGCACTCCCTCTTCTTGACAGGCAACCTATTGGGCCAATCAAAGTGCAATGATCAAGTCAATTAAAGAAACTGAACCCGCCGGGGCTCAGTGCGGGTTCAGTGGAGCAGTCATTACATAGAAGGAGTGCGATGTAGTTAGCAGCGCATGCTACACTGCACTTCCAAGCCTAGTGTTTACATAACTCACGCTCCTCTCATTGAGCTGCGCTGCTTTAGCTTTAGTACATAAAGCAACCCTGAAGTGACCTGAACAAAATACTTTGATACTCACCTAATAAGAACGAAGACTCTGAGTCCCGTAGAGCCTTCCAGGCTCTGAATCCAGTAGAGCCTTCTAGGCCACTATTCATCTCCTCATTCCCCCACTGTCCCCTGTACAAAATTGGTACCTTTTGGACTCTTCGGAAGGCTTCAGAAGCACTCATGCCCCAGGGGCTTCAGAAGACAAGCACAGTGGTACCGTGCATGCGGGAGTGCAGACCCACACATGCACAGTACACATCCGCTTGTCTACGGAAGCATACAGGGACTTGCGTACTTCTGAAGGCAGTTTGAGTAGGGCCAAAAACTTATTCCACCTGCCGGTCAAATAATTTTACTGGGGGGACAGCGCTGGAAGGAGTGAGGACACGAGAAAGCTCTATGGGATCCAGAGTTTTCCCTCTTCTAAGGCAAAACTCTATTTATTTACCAATATAAGAAAAGAGAGTAACTGGAGGTGTCTGCAACTTCTACAAGAGTGTAACAATGGAGATTTTGTTGTGCCATTCACATACTACTGTGATGGTTTTTTTTTTGTTTTGTTTTTTTTTGTTTGTTTGTTTCAGTGTTTTTGTTGAATGTAATTCAAATTGACCAGCACAGTCCAACAAACAGCACTAATGCAAGCTAGAAATAAACACAGGTTAAACACAGTGGGATGGCACTCATCTCAAAGGCCTGTAACAGCCATCCCCAAATTATGCTCAAACACTCTTTGATCCTGGTAAGACCAGACCTCACAAAGATAAGTACGGTATATAACTATTTGGCTTTGAATAGGTTTTGGCATGTTGCAAAGTTTTTTTGTTTTCTTACAGAAATTGTACAGTCCAGGTTTGCCTAATTAGGCAGAGGGCAATGATAAGTAAAAAGGGTCAGGTTCCAGTTGGATGGGTTGACAAAAATATGCCAGGATGCCAAGTATGTGTACTTTGAATCATCTGCCATGCCAGGAGAATAATAACTGGCTGTAGATGAAAAGGTCGTTTTCATAAAAAATAAATTACCAATTTTTTTTGTATTACTGATATACTGTATATTGTATACTTTTTCAGTAAGAACATTAGGACCTTTTGTTATGGTTTAAAAAGGATTAATCTTAAAAGCTGACTTTTTGATTCTAGCTTCACTACCTAGCGTGTCACAGGTTTCTACAAGATAACTAGCTGCATATTTATTCCAAGTCATTGACTTATGACATAGTGCAGCCAAGATCAGCATGATTTTCCTGAAGTTTCAACCACTAAAAGCATTCCCGCAACAATAAGAGATGGTCAAAAATGCAAATAATACATGAAAATGTATGCAAATTGTGTGCATCTTGCAATTGGACAAAAGTCATCAGGACGTGCTTTTAATAGGCCCAGTTTCACACTGCTTAAAGTTCCATTACATTTGCACACAAGCTGGAATTATTAACATCTCATTGGCCATTTCTAGAAATGATCAATGAAATGAGATGTTAATTTTCTGAGCTGATGCATGTTTTGTTGCAAATTGTATGCAGGTTGGAGTTGTGTTGAAGCTAACCAGCAGCAACTGCATTTGAATTTGATCTGATTGATTCCAAGTGGCATACAATAGCACTTGGAATATTTACACCTAATTGGTCATCTCTATACAACAATGGCAGCTCATATCTTTTTGTCTTCAGATTTCAGTTTAAGTAAAAAGGAAACCTGAAGGGACTTCCAGGGGATCTCCACTTACCTGGGACTCAGCCCTCTGAAGCCACCCTGTGCCCAGACTGTCACTCAACGATCCCTGGTAAGTTTTGGTATCGCCGACTTGTAAGTCTACAGCCACTGCGCCTGCGTGGCCCTGGCTGCGCACGTCCTCATTCGTGCTAACGTTGCCCGGAGCGTCCTGCACAGGTGCAGTATGAGAAAACCTTGTATTGTGCCTGCGCAGGACACTGCCAGAGACAGGAGTGCAAAGGAGGATGCGCACAGCCAGGGCCACGCAGGCGCATTGACCATCGACCTGCAAGTTGGTGATACCAAAACTTAGCCACGGCAGGGGAACGGAGGATTGTTGAGTAACAGCGCGGGCACAGGGCGGCTGCAGAGGGCTGGCAAAAGCCCCAAGTAAGGAAACTCTTTTTTAAACATATTTCACGTTTTCTTTAACCTGACATATTTCAAGGTACAGTAAGGGTGATGCTAAAGCAATTACAAATGGGCAGATGCCTAAAAGCTCTTTTTTCTTGAGAAGAGTTATTCCATCCCTGATCATCTAGGTTAGCAACATTGTGATTAAGGCGCTGGGAAATTTGGGCATAGGGTGAAGCCAAAAAATGTCTCACCCTGCTCCTGCAAAAGTCCTGGCAGCATTAATTACTACTTCAGACTGCCGTAGACTGTGGGGTAAGAAGCAATAGCGTAACTACAATTCATGGGGCCCCCAGAAAAACTTTGATGAGCCCCCCAAAGTTCACACCCCTCTCTTGCCTCCCCTTCATACATAGTTACATAGTTATTTTGGTTGAAAAAAGACATACGTCCATCGAGTTCAACCAGTATAAAGTACAACACCAGCCTGCTCCCTCACATATCCCTGTTGATCCAGAGGAAGGCGAAAAAACCCTTACAAGGCATGGTCCAATTAGCCCCAAAAGGGAAAAATTCCTTCCCGACTCCAGATGGCAATCAGATAAAACCCCTGGATCAACATCATTAGGCATTACCTAGTAATTGTAGCCATGGATGTCTTTCAACGCAAGGAAAGCATCTAAGCCCTCTTTAAATGCAGGTATAGCGTTTGCCATAACGACTTCCTGTGGCAATGCATTCCACATCTTAATCACTCTTACTGTAAAGAACCCTTTCCTAAATAAATGGCTAAGACATTTTTCCTCAATGCGCAGATCATGTCCTCTAGTCCTTTGAGAAGGCCTAGGGACAAAAAGCTCATCCGCCAAGCTATTATATTGCCCTCTGATGTATTTATACATGTTAATTAGATTCATGCACTTCACAGCCTCGGACCCCATCTTACAACGGTCATAAAACAAGTGTGGCCACCATGATCTTCACACCCACAACAAGTGTAGCCACAAAAACACCTAATCTGAAGTATAGTCCCCTGTATCGGAGGAAGGGAAGGTCAGTAGCTGGGGACCCAAAACAGCTCTGGGTCCGACTGCAATTGCAGGAGTTGTTTCCCCCTAATTACGCCCCTGGTAAGACATAATTCCGCCCCCAGTTATTGCTGGAGGCCAAATGATGCTATTTTATCGTAATTTTGGCTCCATCTCTTGACGGCGCCCAAATTACTGCCTGGGCACCGCTATAGGCGTAATTCCCATTACCACCTATGGCGGCGCCTGGTGTGCCCAAATTTCCAGCACGGATTTTGTCTGACTCAACTCAACCATAGTTTTTCTTCTACAACATGATGTAGATATTAGAACATTTGTAAATGATAACACAAACTGTGTAAAAACTGCTTAACAACAAGACGAGAACATTATTGGCATTCACATATATAAGACTGTGTTTTAGCAGATATGGTTAGCTAATTCTGTTGCCTGTAGTCCATACATGGAACCCCTAAAGCAACCTAACTTTTGTTTTGTTTCTTTTTTTTTAACGGACAATTAATCACATGTAGGCATGCCAAATGAGAACTATTGATTGCCCTTTTCCAGACTTCTGGCATTCAGAAAGCAGACAGACAAATGCCCTGAGCTAGAGGAAGCATCTTGCGACTTCAGCCTACTGGTGCTTTTAATTGTTTGCTGCTAATGGACATGGTATTTAGCAGTTCACATCTGGCAGATTAATTTATGTTATCATTATCATTACCTTAACGCCGAGGTCCTTCATCAGCTCAACTTCAAAATTGACAACATCATACGGCAAACGGAACTGAGGGATTTCTGAGGCACTGTTAAAAGATGTAATACCGGTGTGTGATTGAGATTTATTAAACATACAAAGGATTAGTTAACATTTTCGAAAAGTTCAGCCAATGATAAGAAAGGGAATAATGGTTGACTGAAGCTACAACTGAAAATTCAAATTGAAAGAAGACCTGAAATAAGAGGATTGCAGATGGGACCATTACTTTGTTTCAATTTAAATAACACTTGCATATATGTTTTGTTTATCCTCATACATATTTAGTAGCCCAAGATTACAGACATCTTCTCACATATTTTAGTACAAAAACACAACCCCTATGGATGTATCGGTTACAAAGCACATTACATTCTTAAAGCGGTTTAAAACCCTGACATAATATTCAATAAAAACATGTTTACCTACTTTCTATATGCCATACAGTTATCATATTTGCATTTGTGCATAAGTATTATTATTCATTTAGAGGTTATAGGTTTCCAAAAGTACAGTTTTTTTGCTTTGTGAGCTGACTTTGCATTTTATATATAGTATAGTAGCAAAAAGTATCAACAAAAACTTTATGGAATAACAGACTAACAAATGAGTTTGAATGTAAAGGGATATCAGTAGGTTAAATGTAGATCCCACTTAGTGTTCATACACTCTGGAACACAAATTTCGAATTGCATAATCCACAATGCCTCTTGCAAAGGTAACTTGTGATATGTATCACTTCCCCTTGGGGGCGCACAACCTTTCAATCCCTTATAAGGCAAAACCATGCATGGCTCCACCATGCATGCCACAAAAATGTTTAGCAATGCTAAAAATGTTACCAGTGGTCCAAGATACCCGATACCCATAGTCGTAGTGCCTAAATGGTGAAACACACAAATTGTATTCTGCAAATAGTGCAGGTAATGGAATATACCCCTAATCAGGTGTTGCAATTTATATACTGTAGATGGGGGTAGGATCTACATGCCTCCACCCTACACACCAGATTGTTTCCACATTTTAGCCGTTTTATGCTGCCTTGTCATTGTTCAATAAAAGTTGTGGACTGTACCAGCTGGAGTGTCCTGCTGAACCTGTTTCCTGCACTTTCAGATTGGGGTAAGAGAGTGTAGCGGTCTCTTTTTCTATCTGCCAATAGTGCAGCTTAAAGTGATGACAAACTTAATATAAACTAGAAAGCAAACTGATACCAACAGCCTCAATATACTAGTTCTAAAATAGTGCTGAAGGTCAATACTGGATCTTAAAGAGGAATTTTAGTAGATATAATTAAAATTGTATTGTCAATATGTTCCTATTGTAAAATATTTCTTCACCTTGATTCACATTCACATTCTTAATGAGGAACTGTAACCAACGATTGAACTTCATTCCAATCAGTAGCTGATACCCCCTTTCCCATGAGAAATCTTTATCGTTTCTCAAACAGATCATTAGGGGGGGTCTGTATGGCTGAAATTTTTGTGGTGACACCCCTCCCACAGTGTGATGTCAGGACTTAGATTCTGACAGTAATCTGTCTGTGAAGCTTGTTGCATTGTGGGAAATAACATCTGTTTACAACTGCCAGGAAACCAGTATCTCCCTCTGTGCATCTGTATAGCTATAAAAAAAAACATCTTGTAGTCTATCCTAATGTTAGTGGGTGTAGTTATAAATAAAATCACAGCAAAATAGCCGTGATTTTTTTGAAAAATGAAGATCGAGACAGGTCTGCATGTCCATGGAATTTTTTTTTTTTTACGAAAATGACCTGCAAAATGCTCACCAGTGTTCCAGGGCCATCTAACATTTCTGCCAAATCAACCAGTCATGCTGACTAAGGCCTGGTGCACACCGAAAACCGCTAGCAGATCCGCAAAATGCTAGCAGATTTTGAAACGCTTTTTCTTATTTTTCTGTAGCGTTTCAGATAGCGTTTTGCGGTTTTGTGTAGCGGTTTTGGTGTAGTAGATTTCATATATTGTTACAGTAAAGCTGTTACTGAACAGCTTCTGTAACAAAAACGCCGGCAAAACGGCTCTGAACTGCCGTTTTTCAGAGCGGTTTGCGTTTTTCCTATACTTAACATTGAGGCAGAAACGCATCCGCAATCCAAAAAATGCCTCACCCCGGGAGTATGCGTTTCAGCAAAACGCCTCCCGCTCTGGTGTGAACCACCCCATTGAGATACATTCTGAGCAAGCGGTTGCAGAAACGCTGAAAAAGCCGCTCGGTGTGCACCAGCCCTGCATAAACGATTATCTGCAGCAACTTTACTTTTTACCCTTCTAATAAAAAAGACAACATGTATTTTAGTTTATATTGCAAATGTGCACTTTTACATACACTTACCTCAACCCTCCAACATATTCCTGTTTCTCAAATACTGTGATATCCGAGTACCCAAGCCGAGCTAGGAAGGTGGCACAGCTGATGCTGGCTGGTCCAGCGCCAATAAGAGCAATTTTTGTCTTGTATGAGATTGGCATTTCTTCAGCCGGAGGGAGATCAGGATTTTTTATCTGAGGGACTTTCATTGCTTTAAAAACCTTAAAAAAAAAGAATTGCATCATTATATCATTATCCATATTTCGAACATTGATCTCACCCCTTTATAATCACACTTAACTGTAGGAGCAGCTGGAGGTAGCTCTACTAACGGGATATTATTTGTAATGCAACACCTGTGAAATCACCAAAGTTATTTCAAAACTAATCTCTTTAGAGGAGCAGGTTCTGGATTCAATTCACAAACAATGTGCTATTAGCTAGGTGTGTTATTTTTGCATCAGAGGTGTTTTACTGGTAGTTTTATAATCCATGCTTATGTCAATTCACGAAGATTAATTATTTAATGTGGTATTTTAAGGATACATGCAGTATTTTAGTTACTACAGTAGTGATTGGGAAATGGAAGCCAGGTTTTATATTAGCTGTATTTGTTATGGTACTGGGCATGTGAAGTACACTGATTTAATTTGTGCATATGCACAAATGTCTCTAGATTGGCAGTAGTAGGCACTAATCCACGGGTGAGGAGGGACCTTAACTCCCTCCTCACCCGGGTTCCCGACTGCCTGTCCGCTATCTCCTCTTTCATGTCCTCTCGTTTCTTAAAACTTAATATGAATAAAACTGAACTAATAGTCTTTCCACCATCCCTGTCCACCCCTTTGCCTGATATTACAATAAATGTTAACAACACGTCTATAACATCAGTTCCCAAAGCACGGTGCCTGGGGGTAATATTTGATTCTTCTCTCTCATTTACTCCTCACATTAACTCCCTAACCAGCTCCTGCCATTTCCAACTGAAAAACATAGCACGTATCCGACCTTTTCTCTCCCATGACACAATCAAAATGTTAGTACATGCTCTTATTATATCTCGATTGGACTATTGCAATATATTGCTTGGTGGACTTCCAACTAACCGACTAACACCGCTCAATTCTGTACTGAACTCTGCTGCTCGACTCATTCATCTCTCCTCTCGCTCTTCCTCTGCTGACCCTCTCTGTCAAGCTCTTCACTGGCTACCAATTAATGAGAGGATTCAGTTCAAACTCTTAACCATAACCTACAAAGCTCTCCACAATCTCTCTCCCCTGTACATCTCCTCACTAGTCTCCAGATACCAACCCAACCGCAATCTCAGATCTGCACATGAGCTTCTTCTATCCTCTTCTACAATTACCTCCTCACATTCACGTGTACAAGACTTCTCACGTGCCTCACCCCTCCTCTGGAATGCCCTTCCACAACACATCCGCCACTCTTCCACCTTCGAAATCTTTAAACGCTCCCTCAAAACCCACCTTTTCCGACAAGCATATTCTCTAGCTTAGGCCATGCACCCACTAAATAACCTAATTACGCACTGCCTGTACATATACTGTATACTTCCCCACCTCTTGTTTCCACCCCATTCCTTTAGATTGTAACCTTGCAAGGGCAGGGCTCTCACCCTTTTGTGTCATGGAATGTTATTAATTTAATTGCTTGCACTCTGTTAGACATTTATACATTTTAGTCATCATGTTAAATCAAGTTGTAATCAGCAGTGCTGTATCTTGTATCAGTGTTCATATTTCATGTATAAAAGGCAGTATGGAGCTAGTGGATGCCCCTTAGATGCGATCTGGCCCCCACAGTCTGGACTTGGCTGCTCCCGATAAAACCACTGTAGTAAAAGAAGAAGAGAGAGGGGCGCTCTAAGTCCGTTGCACTGCTGGACTGTGCTCTAATAGGACAGGTCTCACCTGTTTGTGGTGGGGCTTGCACAGCGTACACAGCCCAGATCAGCCTTGTCCCTCTTAGCCGAGCCGGGGACTGAGCTCCAACGCGGGGCGGAAGTGACGTCACTCGCTCCAGGAAGTAGTAGGTTAGTTGCCGGGTAACGCCAGACAGCTCAATACGGAGCTTCTGGCCCTGTGCAATGTATATTGCTAAACAGGAAACTTCACGAAAGTGAAGGTAGATAGACTTGGATATGGTAGGAACATAAAATTTTATTAAAACAACGCGTTTCGCGGAGATACAGTCTCCGCTTTTTCAAGTTAATGCTTATGAAGCTAGACATCCCTCAGAGATAAATACCCTCCCCTCCATACAAAAGCCCGACTTGACCAATCCGCACTGCAGTGGGTGGGGTCCAGGAATTCATATTACTTCTAAGTAAGGGGCAGGTGCCGTAAAGCACCTAATAAAGGGATGGTGTATAGGAAAATTGTTATAGAAGGACATGGTGGCCTAAAGGAATTATAAAAGGGGAAATATAAAAAGGACTCTACATGCATGCAGTGCCCACTGATCTCACATAAACATAATCTAAAAATACCAAAAGAAGTCTATGTATATGTGCATGCACTCTCCCATACATAGCCACAGTTGTAGAATAACCAATGGGGTCCCTTCCACACAGATATCTCATTGAACAATGGGTTGGAGGTGGCTCATCTCCTCCAAACACTTGTTTAGTCCCCCTGGTTCCAAAGTACCCAATTTCAGAATCCAGAAGGATTCCCGCCTACACAGGGTATGATATCTCTCATATTTATTGGGGTGGATTATCTGTTCAATTATGGTTGCCCTGAGTAATTCAAAGTTCTTATCATGGGTAAGAGAAAAATGTTTGGACACCCCATGTTTCTGCTCCCCTTTGTTTATATTGGACCTATGTTTGTTCAACCTGGTCTGAAATTTTTGTGTGGTGCGTCCCACATAAAAAAGTCCACATGGGCAACTGAGTAAGTAGATCACGTATGAACTCTGGCATGTGACATGACTTTTTATAGAATATACAGTGGGTGAGTTGGTTTGAAATGTAGATACGCCTTTCTTTAGAGTCTTACAGGAGAGACATCTTATGGACCCACAGGGGAAGCATCCCTGCTTCCCACTGGTGGTCCTTTGGCTCCGAGATGTTGTCTCACATCTCACTGTAGGCAGTCTACTGGGTGCAATATGTCCCCTAATCGTTTTACCCCGTCTAAAGACCACACGGGGTCTCTGGGGTAGGGATTGTTTCAAAATGGGATCACTTAATAGGACCGGCCAGTATTTCGAGAAAATGTCTCTGCATTCCTCGGCCTGTCCAGAGTAGTTAATTACCACAGGTGTCTGTTTCTCAAGGGGTTTCTCTTTCTTGGAAAGAGTTCTAGAGGACTCTAGACACTCCTGTTGAGACAGGAGGGCAGCTCGATTTCGTGCTGCTTCTACTAAGGGGACAGGATAGTGTTTCTCTATGAATCTGGATACAAGTATTTCCGATTGGCGTGTATAGTCTACTATATTGGTACAATTACGGCGTAATCTCTTAAACTGGCCAAAGGGGACATTCCTTAACCAAGGCTTATAGTGGGCACTATAATAGTCTAAATAGCCATTCCTATCTGTTGGTTTGAAGTAGTTAGTAGTTTTAATAGAGGCATCAAGAGGATCTACCTCCAGATCAAGATCTAAAAAGTGTGTCCTGTGCAGGGATGTCTCCATGGTGAAAGACAAGCCTAGTTCGTTCCTATTCAAATAGTTCACATAATCCTGTAGTTCTTCCACAGATCCCCTCCACACACACAAAATATCATCAATGAAACGGCGATGGAGGACGAGGCTCGCCCGATACGGGTTGGCGTCAGACCAGACGAGTTGCTCTTCAAACCAACCCATATACAAATTAGCGAATGCTGGGGCGAACCTCGTCCCCATCGCCGTCCCCCGCAGCTGCAGGTAGAAGACATCCTGAAAGGTGAAGTAGTTGGTTTGCAGTATAAGCTTGATGGAGTCCAAAATAAATTGTTTCTGGGCCTCCGGCATCAATGGGTCGCCCCTCAGATAATACCCAATGGATTGTAGGCCCAGATCATGTGGTATATTTGTATAGAGGGCACTTACATCTAGAGTTGCCCATCTATACACTTCGGGTAGCCACTCAATACCATTCAGTGTCTGTAGTGTGTGGGTTGTATCTTTGAGGTATGCGGGTAGTTGGCAGACGAATTTCTGGAGATGTAGGTCCACATAGTGGGAGAGGGCACTCGTAATGGACCCAATTCCCGCGATGATGGGTCGGCCAGGGGGATCCGTCATACATTTGTGTACTTTAGGGAGGTGATAGAAAAAGGGTGTTTTGGGAGCCTCGATGTTCAAATAATTGAACTCCTCCACCTTCAAAACTCCATTTCTATGTGCCTGTCCAATTAGGTCTCTATATTGCTTCAAAAATAGATGGGTGGGGTCATGTGGGAGGATTCTATAATAAGTAGGGTCTCTTAACTGTCTCAAGGCTTCACATATATAGGTATCCCGATCTTGTACTACAACCCCTCCCCCCTTGTCAGTTTCTCTAATGACAATCATGTCATTATTTTTGAGCGATATGAGTGCTTCTTTCTCCATTCGGGTAAGATTGTCCCTACGGACGGGCTTATTGGGTAGCTTAAGAAGCTCCTCGGTGACTAGTTGGCAAAAGGTTTCTACTTGTGGACCTTTATATTGGGTGGGGTTGAATTTGGATTTTTTCTTAAGGTCGGTGGGTATGGATCGCGTTAACACCGCGTTGACAAGATTGTCAGACGACGTGTCGGCTAGATCCAGTGTGCCCATCGTTTCCACTAGTTCATTATTTGTAGCAGATTTCCTTTCATTCTTTAGGGCAAAATATCTATGCAGTGAAAGCTTGCGAACAAATGCATGCACATCGGTTAAAATCTGAAACGTATTAATTTTGTCACTAGGACAGAAGGAGAGGCCTTTAGCGAGAACCGAAGTTTCGCTCAAACTAAGGGTATAAGAGGACAGATTGAAAATGGGAACTATTGTGGCAGTATCAGTTGTATATTCTCTGGTGTTGTGTGTTTTATTTCTATTGCCCCTTCTACCCCTTCTGTGGGGTCTAGTTCTAGGGGTGTTTTTTTGGGACTCTCTTTTCTGAAAAATTCTGTTATTTGGGGGTATATAGGAAGGGTTAGGGTGTTCCTCAATGCCCGTCGGGGGAGAGAGGCGGCACCCACCCCTAAAAAAGCCTTGCGGGGAAAGCTTGGTACCCTCAAAGGACAGAGAGCACCATTCTTAGCTATCAATGGCTTCGATATCTCAGAATTGGATGCCTGATTGGTTGGAATCTCGGTGATATATGGGTCTACGCTCTCTATCCTGTCAAGTGAGGGATTAGCTGAGTTCTCTGGCTCGTCGTCTCTCAATGGATCCACAACTGGATTGGGGGCGTGGATGAGAGCCTCCGTGGCCACCAATCGTTTAGTAGTCAGTGGATTCACAGGGGACAAGGACAAAGGGTTAGATTGGACAGAGAGCAGGCTCAATGCATTGGCCATGGGGCTGCAGATATGAGACGTGGGTAATTCCGTGTATGAGCCCTCAAATAATGTTTCAATGCTGTCTTCAGCCTTGGTCTTATCACAGGAATGGTTGCCAATACTGGCATTCTCACGTGAGGCACTGTCTGAGTTATCCAGTGGACCCCTATGTGTCTGTCCCGGGGTGGACATATGGGGCTTGGCCACAGGGACCTGGTCTACCGGAATTCTGTTCCATACCCTTTTGGAATTGTAGAAGGTTCTTGCATTATCCAGTGCACGACAGTTCATAGGGGTATCTTTCCTCCTAGAGAGTGTATTTCTCTCCCTATAGTTAGGGTATTTGGTTCTGGGGGGACGGGCCCTTGGAAACCCCCCTCCCCCTACTGGCCTGGGGTGTAATTGTTGCCTCATGCGTGGGCCATCTCTAGGGGGTCGTGCACCTGTGTCGGGTACCACTCCACCCATCCCACTGGGAGGAGGAATAGCATTTATGGACAGCAATGATGGTATGGTGGGATTAGGGCCAGGTGGTTTGGTACGATGGCGGGTTCTAGGGGGCGGTGAAGGCCGAGTACCCCCCCGGGTCCCCCCACTGCTTTTCCAACTCCTATTCTGGCCCCTAGCATAGTCTTCCTTGTCTCTAACAAACTTAGCCATCTTTTTATCATACAGACCCTTTTCCAGTCGCCGCAATCTATCGGTGACCTTAAGGTCCCAAGTGCGGAAAAAAGGATCCTTGTCATAACTGGCAAGGGCATCTAGACAATTATCGATATCCACCTGCACCAGGGAAATGAGTGATTCCCTTTTGCTAATGATGAGATCCATAGCTTCAATGGATTTGTCATCCCAATAGTTGTCCCATACATCTGTATATTCTATATCTGATAGAAAGGCAGATTGGATGGGTACTCTAAGGCCTCTCTGTACAATCCTAGCTTTCTTGTACATTTCCATAAAAACCACATCTAAAGAGTGTTTCATCTCCCTTACTAGTGCATCCTCCAAATTTCTCATTAGGGTAACAATTCTCTTTTCTTTAATTTCATCACCAGACCTAGATTGGTCTATAATTGTACCTGGCAGTAAACCCAGCGACAATCTATACTGTTGTCTATGGATATAATAATCCATCTCAGAGTGTTGTCGCAAAAATGAGCTGTGCAAGGTGGTAAATGGTAAAGTCACAACAACATATACAAATAAATGTCACCAATCCTTGAGGCGGGGGAGGGGGCCTCCGCGTTTCGTATCACTGAATGATAAAGTCCAAAAGGCAGTATGGAGCTAGTGGATGCCCCTTAGATGCGATCTGGCCCCCACAGTCTGGACTTGGCTGCTCCCGATAAAACCACTGTAGTAAAAGAAGAAGAGAGAGGGGCGCTCTAAGTCCGTTGCACTGCTGGACTGTGCTCTAATAGGACAGGTCTCACCTGTTTGTGGTGGGGCTTGCACAGCGTACACAGCCCAGATCAGCCTTGTCCCTCTTAGCCGAGCCGGGGACTGAGCTCCAACGCGGGGCGGAAGTGACGTCACTCGCTCCAGGAAGTAGTAGGTTAGTTGCCGGGTAACGCCAGACAGCTCAATACGGAGCTTCTGGCCCTGTGCAATGTATATTGCTAAACAGGAAACTTCACGAAAGTGAAGGTAGATAGACTTGGATATGGTAGGAACATAAAATTTTATTAAAACAACGCGTTTCGCGGAGATACAGTCTCCGCTTTTTCAAGTTAATGCTTATGAAGCTAGACATCCCTCAGAGATAAATACCCTCCCCTCCATACAAAAGCCCGACTTGACCAATCCGCACTGCAGTGGGTGGGGTCCAGGAATTCATATTACTTCTAAGTAAGGGGCAGGTGCCGTAAAGCACCTAATAAAGGGATGGTGTATAGGAAAATTGTTATAGAAGGACATGGTGGCCTAAAGGAATTATAAAAGGGGAAATATAAAAAGGACTCTACATGCATGCAGTGCCCACTGATCTCACATAAACATAATCTAAAAATACCAAAAGAAGTCTATGTATATGTGCATGCACTCTCCCATACATAGCCACAGTTGTAGAATAACCAATGGGGTCCCTTCCACACAGATATCTCATTGAACAATGGGTTGGAGGTGGCTCATCTCCTCCAAACACTTGTTTAGTCCCCCTGGTTCCAAAGTACCCAATTTCAGAATCCAGAAGGATTCCCGCCTACACAGGGTATGATATCTCTCATATTTATTGGGGTGGATTATCTGTTCAATTATGGTTGCCCTGAGTAATTCAAAGTTCTTATCATGGGTAAGAGAAAAATGTTTGGACACCCCATGTTTCTGCTCCCCTTTGTTTATATTGGACCTATGTTTGTTCAACCTGGTCTGAAATTTTTGTGTGGTGCGTCCCACATAAAAAAGTCCACATGGGCAACTGAGTAAGTAGATCACGTATGAACTCTGGCATGTGACATGACTTTTTATAGAATATACAGTGGGTGAGTTGGTTTGAAATGTAGATACGCCTTTCTTTAGAGTCTTACAGGAGAGACATCTTATGGACCCACAGGGGAAGCATCCCTGCTTCCCACTGGTGGTCCTTTGGCTCCGAGATGTTGTCTCACATCTCACTGTAGGCAGTCTACTGGGTGCAATATGTCCCCTAATCGTTTTACCCCGTCTAAAGACCACACGGGGTCTCTGGGGTAGGGATTGTTTCAAAATGGGATCACTTAATAGGACCGGCCAGTATTTCGAGAAAATGTCTCTGCATTCCTCGGCCTGTCCAGAGTAGTTAATTACCACAGGTGTCTGTTTCTCAAGGGGTTTCTCTTTCTTGGAAAGAGTTCTAGAGGACTCTAGACACTCCTGTTGAGACAGGAGGGCAGCTCGATTTCGTGCTGCTTCTACTAAGGGGACAGGATAGTGTTTCTCTATGAATCTGGATACAAGTATTTCCGATTGGCGTGTATAGTCTACTATATTGGTACAATTACGGCGTAATCTCTTAAACTGGCCAAAGGGGACATTCCTTAACCAAGGCTTATAGTGGGCACTATAATAGTCTAAATAGCCATTCCTATCTGTTGGTTTGAAGTAGTTAGTAGTTTTAATAGAGGCATCAAGAGGATCTACCTCCAGATCAAGATCTAAAAAGTGTGTCCTGTGCAGGGATGTCTCCATGGTGAAAGACAAGCCTAGTTCGTTCCTATTCAAATAGTTCACATAATCCTGTAGTTCTTCCACAGATCCCCTCCACACACACAAAATATCATCAATGAAACGGCGATGGAGGACGAGGCTCGCCCGATACGGGTTGGCGTCAGACCAGACGAGTTGCTCTTCAAACCAACCCATATACAAATTAGCGAATGCTGGGGCGAACCTCGTCCCCATCGCCGTCCCCCGCAGCTGCAGGTAGAAGACATCCTGAAAGGTGAAGTAGTTGGTTTGCAGTATAAGCTTGATGGAGTCCAAAATAAATTGTTTCTGGGCCTCCGGCATCAATGGGTCGCCCCTCAGATAATACCCAATGGATTGTAGGCCCAGATCATGTGGTATATTTGTATAGAGGGCACTTACATCTAGAGTTGCCCATCTATACACTTCGGGTAGCCACTCAATACCATTCAGTGTCTGTAGTGTGTGGGTTGTATCTTTGAGGTATGCGGGTAGTTGGCAGACGAATTTCTGGAGATGTAGGTCCACATAGTGGGAGAGGGCACTCGTAATGGACCCAATTCCCGCGATGATGGGTCGGCCAGGGGGATCCGTCATACATTTGTGTACTTTAGGGAGGTGATAGAAAAAGGGTGTTTTGGGAGCCTCGATGTTCAAATAATTGAACTCCTCCACCTTCAAAACTCCATTTCTATGTGCCTGTCCAATTAGGTCTCTATATTGCTTCAAAAATAGATGGGTGGGGTCATGTGGGAGGATTCTATAATAAGTAGGGTCTCTTAACTGTCTCAAGGCTTCACATATATAGGTATCCCGATCTTGTACTACAACCCCTCCCCCCTTGTCAGTTTCTCTAATGACAATCATGTCATTATTTTTGAGCGATATGAGTGCTTCTTTCTCCATTCGGGTAAGATTGTCCCTACGGACGGGCTTATTGGGTAGCTTAAGAAGCTCCTCGGTGACTAGTTGGCAAAAGGTTTCTACTTGTGGACCTTTATATTGGGTGGGGTTGAATTTGGATTTTTTCTTAAGGTCGGTGGGTATGGATCGCGTTAACACCGCGTCGACAAGATTGTCAGACGACGTGTCGGCTAGATCCAGTGTGCCCATCGTTTCCACTAGTTCATTATTTGTAGCAGATTTCCTTTCATTCTTTAGGGCAAAATATCTATGCAGTGAAAGCTTGCGAACAAATGCATGCACATCGGTTAAAATCTGAAACGTATTAATTTTGTCACTAGGACAGAAGGAGAGGCCTTTAGCGAGAACCGAAGTTTCGCTCACACTACGGGTATAAGAGGACAGATTGAAAATGGGAACTATTGTGGCAGTATCAGTTGTATATTCTCTGGTGTTGTGTGTTTTATTTCTATTGCCCCTTCTACCCCTTCTGTGGGGTCTAGTTCTAGGGGTGTTTTTTTGGGACTCTCTTTTCTGAAAAATTCTGTTATTTGGGGGTATATAGGAAGGGTTAGGGTGTTCCTCAATGCCCGTGGGGGGAGAGAGGCGGCACCCACCCCTAAAAAAGCCTTGCGGGGAAAGCTTGGTACCCTCAAAGGACAGAGAGCACCATTCTTAGCTATCAATGGCTTCGATATCTCAGAATTGGATGCCTGATTGGTTGGAATCTCGGTGATATATGGGTCTACGCTCTCTATCCTGTCAAGTGAGGGATTAGCTGAGTTCTCTGGCTCGTCGTCTCTCAATGGATCCACAACTGGATTGGGGGCGTGGATGAGAGCCTCCGTGGCCACCAATCGTTTAGTAGTCAGTGGATTCACAGGGGACAAGGACAAAGGGTTAGATTGGACAGAGAGCAGGCTCAATGCATTGGCCATGGGGCTGCAGATATGAGACGTGGGTAATTCCGTGTATGAGCCCTCAAATAATGTTTCAATGCTGTCTTCAGCCTTGGTCTTATCACAGGAATGGTTGCCAATACTGGCATTCTCACGTGAGGCACTGTCTGAGTTATCCAGTGGACCCCTATGTGTCTGTCCCGGGGTGGACATATGGGGCTTGGCCACAGGGACCTGGTCTACCGGAATTCTGTTCCATACCCTTTTGGAATTGTAGAAGGTTCTTGCATTATCCAGTGCACGACAGTTCATAGGGGTATCTTTCCTCCTAGAGAGTGTATTTCTCTCCCTATAGTTAGGGTATTTGGTTCTGGGGGGACGGGCCCTTGGAAACCCCCCTCCCCCTACTGGCCTGGGGTGTAATTGTTGCCTCATGCGTGGGCCATCTCTAGGGGGTCGTGCACCTGTGTCGGGTACCACTCCACCCATCCCACTGGGAGGAGGAATAGCATTTATGGACAGCAATGATGGTATGGTGGGATTAGGGCCAGGTGGTTTGGTACGATGGCGGGTTCTAGGGGGCGGTGAAGGCCGAGTACCCCCCCGGGTCCCCCCACTGCTTTTCCAACTCCTATTCTGGCCCCTAGCATAGTCTTCCTTGTCTCTAACAAACTTAGCCATCTTTTTATCATACAGACCCTTTTCCAGTCGCCGCAATCTATCGGTGACCTTAAGGTCCCAAGTGCGGAAAAAAGGATCCTTGTCATAACTGGCAAGGGCATCTAGACAATTATCGATATCCACCTGCACCAGGGAAATGAGTGATTCCCTTTTGCTAATGATGAGATCCATAGCTTCAATGGATTTGTCATCCCAATAGTTGTCCCATACATCTGTATATTCTATATCTGATAGAAAGGCAGATTGGATGGGTACTCTAAGGCCTCTCTGTACAATCCTAGCTTTCTTGTACATTTCCATAAAAACCACATCTAAAGAGTGTTTCATCTCCCTTACTAGTGCATCCTCCAAATTTCTCATTAGGGTAACAATTCTCTTTTCTTTAATTTCATCACCAGACCTAGATTGGTCTATAATTGTACCTGGCAGTAAACCCAGCGACAATCTATACTGTTGTCTATGGATATAATAATCCATCTCAGAGTGTTGTCGCAAAAATGAGCTGTGCAAGGTGGTAAATGGTAAAGTCACAACAACATATACAAATAAATGTCACCAATCCTTGAGGCGGGGGAGGGGGCCTCCGCGTTTCGTATCACTGAATGATAAAGTCCAAAAGGCAGTATGGAGCTAGTGGATGCCCCTTAGATGCGATCTGGCCCCCACAGTCTGGACTTGGCTGCTCCCGATAAAACCACTGTAGTAAAAGAAGAAGAGAGAGGGGCGCTCTAAGTCCGTTGCACTGCTGGACTGTGCTCTAATAGGACAGGTCTCACCTGTTTGTGGTGGGGCTTGCACAGCGTACACAGCCCAGATCAGCCTTGTCCCTCTTAGCCGAGCCGGGGACTGAGCTCCAACGCGGGGCGGAAGTGACGTCACTCGCTTATGTTTATGTGAGATCAGTGGGCACTGCATGCATGTAGAGTCCTTTTTATATTTCCCCTTTTATAATTCCTTTAGGCCACCATGTCCTTCTATAACAATTTTCCTATACACCATCCCTTTATTAGGTGCTTTACGGCACCTGCCCCTTACTTAGAAGTAATATGAATTCCTGGACCCCACCCACTGCAGTGCGGATTGGTCAAGTCGGGCTTTTGTATGGAGGGGAGGGTATTTATCTCTGAGGGATGTCTAGCTTCATAAGCATTAACTTGAAAAAGCGGAGACTGTATCTCCGCGAAACGCGTTGTTTTAATAAAATTTTATGTTCCTACCATATCCAAGTCTATCTACCTTCACTTTCGTGAAGTTTCCTGTTTAGCAATATACATTGCACAGGGCCAGAAGCTCCGTATTGAGCTGTCTGGCGTTACCCGGCAACTAACCTACTACTTCCTGGAGCGAGTGACGTCACTTCCGCCCCGCGTTGGAGCTCAGTCCCCGGCTCGGCTAAGAGGGACAAGGCTGATCTGGGCTGTGTACGCTGTGCAAGCCCCACCACAAACAGGTGAGACCTGTCCTATTAGAGCACAGTCCAGCAGTGCAACGGACTTAGAGCGCCCCTCTCTCTTCTTCTTTTACTACAGTGGTTTTATCGGGAGCAGCCAAGTCCAGACTGTGGGGGCCAGATCGCATCTAAGGGGCATCCACTAGCTCCATACTGCCTTTTGGACTTTATCATTCAGTGATACGAAACGCGGAGGCCCCCTCCCCGCCTCAAGGATTGGTGACATTTATTTGTATATGTTGTTGTGACTTTACCATTTACCACCTTGCACAGCTCATTTTTGCGACAACACTCTGAGATGGATTATTATATCCATAGACAACAGTATAGATTGTCGCTGGGTTTACTGCCAGGTACAATTATAGACCAATCTAGGTCTGGTGATGAAATTAAAGAAAAGAGAATTGTTACCCTAATGAGAAATTTGGAGGATGCACTAGTAAGGGAGATGAAACACTCTTTAGATGTGGTTTTTATGGAAATGTACAAGAAAGCTAGGATTGTACAGAGAGGCCTTAGAGTACCCATCCAATCTGCCTTTCTATCAGATATAGAATATACAGATGTATGGGACAACTATTGGGATGACAAATCCATTGAAGCTATGGATCTCATCATTAGCAAAAGGGAATCACTCATTTCCCTGGTGCAGGTGGATATCGATAATTGTCTAGATGCCCTTGCCAGTTATGACAAGGATCCTTTTTTCCGCACTTGGGACCTTAAGGTCACCGATAGATTGCGGCGACTGGAAAAGGGTCTGTATGATAAAAAGATGGCTAAGTTTGTTAGAGACAAGGAAGACTATGCTAGGGGCCAGAATAGGAGTTGGAAAAGCAGTGGGGGGACCCGGGGGGGTACTCGGCCTTCACCGCCCCCTAGAACCCGCCATCGTACCAAACCACCTGGCCCTAATCCCACCATACCATCATTGCTGTCCATAAATGCTATTCCTCCTCCCAGTGGGATGGGTGGAGTGGTACCCGACACAGGTGCACGACCCCCTAGAGATGGCCCACGCATGAGGCAACAATTACACCCCAGGCCAGTAGGGGGAGGGGGGTTTCCAAGGGCCCGTCCCCCCAGAACCAAATACCCTAACTATAGGGAGAGAAATACACTCTCTAGGAGGAAAGATACCCCTATGAACTGTCGTGCACTGGATAATGCAAGAACCTTCTACAATTCCAAAAGGGTATGGAACAGAATTCCGGTAGACCAGGTCCCTGTGGCCAAGCCCCATATGTCCACCCCGGGACAGACACATAGGGGTCCACTGGATAACTCAGACAGTGCCTCACGTGAGAATGCCAGTATTGGCAACCATTCCTGTGATAAGACCAAGGCTGAAGACAGCATTGAAACATTATTTGAGGGCTCATACACGGAATTACCCACGTCTCATATCTGCAGCCCCATGGCCAATGCATTGAGCCTGCTCTCTGTCCAATCTAACCCTTTGTCCTTGTCCCCTGTGAATCCACTGACTACTAAACGATTGGTGGCCACGGAGGCTCTCATCCACGCCCCCAATCCAGTTGTGGATCCATTGAGAGACGACGAGCCAGAGAACTCAGCTAATCCCTCACTTGACAGGATAGAGAGCGTAGACCCATATATCACCGAGATTCCAACCAATCAGGCATCCAATTCTGAGATATCGAAGCCATTGATAGCTAAGAATGGTGCTCTCTGTCCTTTGAGGGTACCAAGCTTTCCCCGCAAGGCTTTTTTAGGGGTGGGTGCCGCCTCTCTCCCCCCACGGGCATTGAGGAACACCCTAACCCTTCCTATATACCCCCAAATAACAGAATTTTTCAGAAAAGAGAGTCCCAAAAAAACACCCCTAGAACTAGACCCCACAGAAGGGGTAGAAGGGGCAATAGAAATAAAACACACAACACCAGAGAATATACAACTGATACTGCCACAATAGTTCCCATTTTCAATCTGTCCTCTTATACCCGTAGTGTGAGCGAAACTTCGGTTCTCGCTAAAGGCCTCTCCTTCTGTCCTAGTGACAAAATTAATACGTTTCAGATTTTAACCGATGTGCATGCATTTGTTCGCAAGCTTTCACTGCATAGATATTTTGCCCTAAAGAATGAAAGGAAATCTGCTACAAATAATGAACTAGTGGAAACGATGGGCACACTGGATCTAGCCGACACGTCGTCTGACAATCTTGTCGACGCGGTGTTAACGCGATCCATACCCACCGACCTTAAGAAAAAATCCAAATTCAACCCCACCCAATATAAAGGTCCACAAGTAGAAACCTTTTGCCAACTAGTCACCGAGGAGCTTCTTAAGCTACCCAATAAGCCCGTCCGTAGGGACAATCTTACCCGAATGGAGAAAGAAGCACTCATATCGCTCAAAAATAATGACATGATTGTCATTAGAGAAACTGACAAGGGGGGAGGGGTTGTAGTACAAGATCGGGATACCTATATATGTGAAGCCTTGAGACAGTTAAGAGACCCTACTTATTATAGAATCCTCCCACATGACCCCACCCATCTATTTTTGAAGCAATATAGAGACCTAATTGGACAGGCACATAGAAATGGAGTTTTGAAGGTGGAGGAGTTCAATTATTTGAACATCGAGGCTCCCAAAACACCCTTTTTCTATCACCTCCCTAAAGTACACAAATGTATGACGGATCCCCCTGGCCGACCCATCATCGCGGGAATTGGGTCCATTACGAGTGCCCTCTCCCACTATGTGGACCTACATCTCCAGAAATTCGTCTGCCAACTACCCGCATACCTCAAAGATACAACCCACACACTACAGACACTGAATGGTATTGAGTGGCTACCCGAAGTGTATAGATGGGCAACTCTAGATGTAAGTGCCCTCTATACAAATATACCACATGATCTGGGCCTACAATCCATTGGGTATTATCTGAGGGGCGACCCATTGATGCCGGAGGCCCAGAAACAATTTATTTTGGACTCCATCAAGCTTATACTGCAAACCAACTACTTCACCTTTCAGGATGTCTTCTACCTGCAGCTGCGGGGGACGGCGATGGGGACGAGGTTCGCCCCAGCATTCGCTAATTTGTATATGGGTTGGTTTGAAGAGCAACTCGTCTGGTCTGACGCCAACCCGTATCGGGCGAGCCTCGTCCTCCATCGCCGTTTCATTGATGATATTTTGTGTGTGTGGAGGGGATCTGTGGAAGAACTACAGGATTATGTGAACTATTTGAATAGGAACGAACTAGGCTTGTCTTTCACCATGGAGACATCCCTGCACAGGACACACTTTTTAGATCTTGATCTGGAGGTAGATCCTCTTGATGCCTCTATTAAAACTACTAACTACTTCAAACCAACAGATAGGAATGGCTATTTAGACTATTATAGTGCCCACTATAAGCCTTGGTTAAGGAATGTCCCCTTTGGCCAGTTTAAGAGATTACGCCGTAATTGTACCAATATAGTAGACTATACACGCCAATCGGAAATACTTGTATCCAGATTCATAGAGAAACACTATCCTGTCCCCTTAGTAGAAGCAGCACGAAATCGAGCTGCCCTCCTGTCTCAACAGGAGTGTCTAGAGTCCTCTAGAACTCTTTCCAAGAAAGAGAAACCCCTTGAGAAACAGACACCTGTGGTAATTAACTACTCTGGACAGGCCGAGGAATGCAGAGACATTTTCTCGAAATACTGGCCGGTCCTATTAAGTGATCCCATTTTGAAACAATCCCTACCCCAGAGACCCCGTGTGGTCTTTAGACGGGGTAAAACGATTAGGGGACATATTGCACCCAGTAGACTGCCTACAGTGAGATGTGAGACAACATCTCGGAGCCAAAGGACCACCAGTGGGAAGCAGGGATGCTTCCCCTGTGGGTCCATAAGATGTCTCTCCTGTAAGACTCTAAAGAAAGGCGTATCTACATTTCAAACCAACTCACCCACTGTATATTCTATAAAAAGTCATGTCACATGCCAGAGTTCATACGTGATCTACTTACTCAGTTGCCCATGTGGACTTTTTTATGTGGGACGCACCACACAAAAATTTCAGACCAGGTTGAACAAACATAGGTCCAATATAAACAAAGGGGAGCAGAAACATGGGGTGTCCAAACATTTTTCTCTTACCCATGATAAGAACTTTGAATTACTCAGGGCAACCATAATTGAACAGATAATCCACCCCAATAAATATGAGAGATATCATACCCTGTGTAGGCGGGAATCCTTCTGGATTCTGAAATTGGGTACTTTGGAACCAGGGGGACTAAACAAGTGTTTGGAGGAGATGAGCCACCTCCAACCCATTGTTCAATGAGATATCTGTGTGGAAGGGACCCCATTGGTTATTCTACAACTGTGGCTATGTATGGGAGAGTGCATGCACATATACATAGACTTCTTTTGGTATTTTTAGATTATGTTTATGTGAGATCAGTGGGCACTGCATGCATGTAGAGTCCTTTTTATATTTCCCCTTTTATAATTCCTTTAGGCCACCATGTCCTTCTATAACAATTTTCCTATACACCATCCCTTTATTAGGTGCTTTACGGCACCTGCCCCTTACTTAGAAGTAATATGAATTCCTGGACCCCACCCACTGCAGTGCGGATTGGTCAAGTCGGGCTTTTGTATGGAGGGGAGGGTATTTATCTCTGAGGGATGTCTAGCTTCATAAGCATTAACTTGAAAAAGCGGAGACTGTATCTCCGCGAAACGCGTTGTTTTAATAAAATTTTATGTTCCTACCATATCCAAGTCTATCTACCTTCACTTTCGTGAAGTTTCCTGTTTAGCAATATACATTGCACAGGGCCAGAAGCTCCGTATTGAGCTGTCTGGCGTTACCCGGCAACTAACCTACTACTTCCTGGAGCGAGTGACGTCACTTCCGCCCCGCGTTGGAGCTCAGTCCCCGGCTCGGCTAAGAGGGACAAGGCTGATCTGGGCTGTGTACGCTGTGCAAGCCCCACCACAAACAGGTGAGACCTGTCCTATTAGAGCACAGTCCAGCAGTGCAACGGACTTAGAGCGCCCCTCTCTCTTCTTCTCATATTTCATGTATGTCATTGTCTGTATCATTATGTATCCCTTTTTTGTTTTCTTACATTGTACAGCGCCACGGAATATGTTGGCGCTTTATAAATAAATAAATAATAATAATAATAATAATATAGAGCTTTTTACTTTCAACCTATACAAGGTTTATGCACCAGGTTATGGTTGCAGATTTGCCAGCAAATAGCTGTCGATGACACCTCTTAAGGCCGGTTTTATACCAGGCCAGTGTGTTTGCAGTGCGACGCTCCGCCCCATCACATAGCACCTCAAATAGTCATTATTATGACCCTGCAGCAGGGGGTGCAGCATATGCATAGCACCCCCCCCCCCCCCCACATGCCCCTTGCACTCCTCGCACACCCTTTGTTTCCCTTCACCCAGTGATGAACTTCCTGCTGGACAGGAAGTTCATCACTGGGATTCCCAGGTTCCCCGTCATATTTGCATAGTGCACAGAGCCCCTATATCATGTTCCATGTGGGCTGGTATGGCTAGTATGGTGAAATACAATTTCACTTAAAGAGGAGCTAACAGCCATACTATTTCAGAAAAAAACCTCACATATATAAGTAAATAAATACTTGCTCTACTTACATAACATATGTATTGCACTGTCCACATTTTGATTTTAGTGACTTTTCTGTAGTGAAAAAAGAGAAAATCCTTCTAAGGAGTCTCCATTTTAACTGTGTCTATCTTGAAGTCAATTCTGATGTCATTTCCTCCCTTGCTCTCTTCTGCCTGATTGTGTATGCATTGCACGCCCTTCTCCAAGTCTTCAGGCACTCCCACCCAGCTCTACAATAGAAAGTGCATTGTCTCAGCATAAGAAATATTGGCCAATCAGAGAGGAACAGAGGTGTAGGAGGGGAACACAGGAGGGAAAGACGCTTTAGCCAATCAGGCTGCTTAAGTGTGAGAAGAAAGTAAAGAAGCAAAAAAAGACGACAACCCAGCATGCCCTTTAACTTCCTTTGTGTGGCAATGTACCAAATAAGAGTCAGGTAAGCTGGATAATGATCATTTATCAACAAGAAAAGGTATAGGGATTTTTAACATTTGGATTGCCTGGTTAGCATCCATATTACTTGTTTAACAGATACAAATAAAAGAATTGATTTTTGATTTCATGCCCGACAGTTACACTTTAAGGAACAAAGTTCATTTTCTGAATTTCACAGTTTTGGGGCATGTAGAAGTCACATAATTGGCATATGACTTGAGGACAAAGAATCAACCATCCAGAGGTGTTATGGTGTGATTTGAGCATATTACGTACAAACAGATTAAAAAGGATTGTCCAATTACTATGGCATCCAAATAGGATGGTTCCCTAAAGGAATAAGGAGTTTCAGCTGTGCTCTCATATTTCACATTTATTAAATACACAAAGTTTAGGAGTGCAATATTTAATGTCACTGTCCCCCTAATTATGTGCATTTTATAGCACAGAGAAAAAAAATGTGAAGCCATTGGTGCAAACAAGTGATTTTAGCACCGATCATTAAAAAGAATAAAGCATACAAAAATGTTGAATAAAATAGTAATAAACTCAATGCTAACATGTCATTTTGATTATGTCTGCGTCTCCACTGGTTATCTAATTACGATGATAGCAGTCTAGTTGACTATTTCACACTCAAATGCTGTGAGTGCGTTATCGCTGTCATTTAATAGCAAGTAACCTCTGTGGCTTGCCTTCTAGGAATATGTCCACTGTAATCTCTTTCCAGTCATTTGCTTAGTACTGTAAAGTTTAATGGGAAAATATTACTTAAGCCGCATAGTAATGGCATAACTGTAGAGCTTATCCAAGGCAATTCAGTTAAATTAGAAATTATAAAATATTACAAATAAGTGTTTATTTTTGTGAAGCTCCACTTGGTCCTTCACATGTTAAAGGACAACTGTAATGAGAGGTACATGGAGGCTGTAATATGGATTTCCTTTTAGGCAATACCAGTTGCCTGGCTATCCTGCTGATCCTCTGTCTCTAATGTTTTTAGCCATAGACCCTGAACAAGCATGCAGCAAATCAGGTTTCTGACATTATTATCAGATCTGACAAGATTAGCTGCATGCTTGTTCCTGGTGTGATTCAGACACTGCTGCAGTCAAACAGGTCAGCAGGGCTGCCAGGCAACTAGTAATGTTCAAAAGGAAATAAATATGGCAGCCTCCATATACCTCTCACTACAGTTGTCCTTTAAAGCGGTTTTAAACTTTGACAAAATATTCAATAAAAATAAAAATGTGTTTTCCTACTTTAATAACCCATACAATTATCATATTTGCTTTTGTGTACAAATATTATTATTCACTTAGAAATTATAAGTTCCTAAAGTTCAGTTTATTTACTTTGACTGCTGCTGGTGTATTTTACTCATAACTGTTGTATTTCTATTGTAAATGCACCCAGTAATGATTTCTGAGCAGTGTTTCAGTTCAGGATTCATTAGCAGAAGTTTCTGGACAGTCAGAGAATGTTTACTTAATTGTATCAAGTGAAGAATGTAACACAAGATAAGGTTATCACCAGTTTGGACAGCTGCCCCTGCAGGAGAAAAAGTCAGTCCTGTAATTTAACCCTTTGAATGCTGCTTTACTAAAATAAAAGTGTTAGTATATTACATGCTGTAAATAATCTTTTTGAGCAAAGAAGAAATGCTGAGTTGCATTCTACTTTAAGGTTTTGTGAGCAGAAAAATAAATTATTGTTGTAGCAAACATAATTTTACATTTACAAATGAGAATTCTCTAGGTTTGATGACCGATAACCAGGCCCTGCTGATCTCTAATACTGCAGATTTATAAATATTGCCAGTCAGCATTTGGAACTCTACACAAAAATCACATTTACATTTAAGATATTTCATTTCCTGATGAAAAATGGAAAAAAAAATACTTCAGAATTTTAGCAGTAAACCTAAAATAAATTAAACTAAATTTAAACTAAATATTTCCTTTAAAGAGAACCCGAGGTGGGTTTGAAGCATATTATCTGCATACAGAGGCTGGATCTGCCTATACAGCCCAGCCTCTGTTGCTATCCCAAACCCCCCTAAGGTCCCCCTGCACTCTGCAATCCCTCATAAATCACAGCCACGCTGCTGACAAACAGCTTGTCAGAGCTGGCTGTGTTTATCTCTATGTCAGTCTGCTGCTCTCCCCGCCTCCTGCAGAACTCCAGTCCCCGCCTGCATCCCTTCCCTCCCTGCTGATTGGAGGGAAGGGACGGGGGCAGGGACCAGAGCTATGCAGGAGGTGGGGGAGCAGCTGAGACTGACACTACAGATGTAAACACAGCCTCACAGCATGACTGTGATTTATGAGGGATTGCAGAGTGCAGGGGGACCTTAGTGGGGTTTGGGATAGCAACAGAGGCTGGGCTGTATAAGCAGATCCAGCCTCTGTATGCAGATAACATTCTTTAAACACACCTCGGGTTCTCTTTAAGGGCTTGTTCACATAAAGGGCATGTTTGCCCTTTTCCAAGCGCCGGCAATTTTGAAAATTGCCCTAAAAAGCTTGCGCAATGATTCCCTTTGAGAGTGTTCACATCTGAGCAGTTTGTTTCCGATCCGCTCATCAAAGCACTGCCTATACCATTTTCTGAGCGTTTTTGCTCAATGGAAGGTATAGGGAAATCGCAAAGCGCTTGAAAAATTTCCCCAGTGCTTTTAAGAATTAATATACTGTATTTATTCTTTTCTGGGTTAAAGAGTTTACTTCCTCACTTAAGTCAACAAGTGAAAAAACAAATCGCTCTGCAAAAGCAATTTGAAAAGCGCTGTATACAAAATCACAGCGCATAGCTAAGTACCAAGATGAGAAAAAATAAAACGTGTAAAAAATTGAAAATCGCTGCAGTCAGCAATTTCAATCTTAGATGTGAACTAAGCCTAAAAGAAAAAAGAAGTATATGGAAGCTGACATATTTATTTCCTTTTAAGCAATATAAGTCATCTCATCTGGCATCCTGCTGATCTCTTTAGCTGCATTAGTGTCTGATTCACACACCTGAAACAAGCATGCAGCTAATCCGTTGTCAGAGACAGCTAATCTTATCTGCATGCTTGTTCAAGGTCTATGGCCAAAAGCCAATTGGTGTTGTTTAAAAAGAAAAACATATGGGGGCCTCCATCGCCCATTCAAAAATCAAGTAAAAAAATCAAGTTTTATTTTGAAGTTGTAAAACAAGTCAACGCTTAACAAAAAAAAAAAGGAATATAAGCCAACTGAGATAAAAAAAAAAAATAAAAACATGATAACATATCTTAACCTCTTGAAAGCATTTGGACTTTGGGTAATGCTGGGTACACACCATACAATTTTCTGGCAGATTTGCCTGCCAGATCTATTATTTCCAACATGTTCTGTCTGAATTTTGATTGATTTTTCAATTTTGCTATTGTTTTTTACTCATTTTTTAATCTTTTTTTGATTGGTTTTCATAGAACTGAACGAAAATTGATCGAACAAATTATTAAAAAAAAAAAATCGGAAAAAATCAAAAAATTTATCGAAATTCAGATTGGACATGTTGGAAATAATCCATCTGGCAGGTAAATTTGCCAGAAAATGGTAGGGTGTGTACCAAGCATAAGGGAAGGGTTTGCAAATTACTACAAGAGCCCTTGTAATTTGTCACCATTTTAAAAACTTCCAGACCATTCATCAAAGATCACTAGCCTTATTATACTTCCAAGATATGTGCAGTATCATGTCCAAGACATGAGCGTTTCTAAATCAGAGGTTAGAGATGCTGGAAAATATTGTGTTTCAAGGAAACAGAGTATTCTATCAACTTAACACAAGTTTGATTGCAGTTTCCTTGAGAACAACAAAATAAGATGTCTTGAGTTCAAAAAATATACTACCAATCCACAGACTGTAAAAGGAGACCCGTCTCTTCTCCACAGTTCCTTGTATATGAAGTTTTCTCTGGTAACGTGTTTGAGTACGACCATTTATATAAGTAAGACAGAGTACCAGGACTGCCTGGAAACTCTAAGCTCACGCTTTCCGTAGGCTCATAGAACTGACATATCAACAGCCTTGCAATGTTAAAAAATCCTTCTTGGTGCCAAATTAAAAAGGAATATATTACTAATGTTACATTTCAAAACAAATAATATTAGCACTAAAAGACATTCTAATTTTCATGAGAAATATAGTTTTCTTTAGTACATAGTACCACATAATATCCAAACCGGTTAATTTGGGTACAGAGCTTGTTCATTAGCCTCCTGGGGACTGCCTAATGGCGATGGCCGTGGCCATGGTGGCAGCCCCAGGACCGCCTAACACCGCTCGGCATTAGGCAGTCCTGGGGCTGCTTTTTGCCGGAGAGGCTGCACGCGCATCACCGCTCGGGAGACTGTTAGATGGCAAAACCGCTGTCTTTGCAGTCAGTACAGCGCTGCGATCAGCAGCAGTGCTGTACTGGGGACAAGAGAGTGATTGGCTCTCATAGGCAGAAGCCTATGACAGCCGATCGCCAGGATTGGCTGGCTGGGGGGGGGGGGGGGGAAATAAAAAAATAGTCTAAAATAGTGAAATATATATATATATATATGTATATATATATATATATATACATTTTTAAAAAAATAAACAACTCTGTTGGTGGGGGGAAAGGGGGGGGGGTCACTCATGCGCTGTGTTGTGCGGCCCTGCAGCTTAGCCTTAAAGCTGCAGTGGCCATTTTGGTAAAAATGTGCCTGGTCTTTAGGGGGGGTTACCACTGTGGTCCGCAAGTGGTTAAATTAGGTACCACTGTAGATGTGATGCACAGAGTGATTAAATTGGGTGTCAAATTTTGGCTAATATATAAATGAACTCTGTGTATGTGCATAGCACGTGATACACTACCAGTCAACATTTTTACAGGAATCCAATTTTTTTTTTTATAGAAAATTCAAGCAGTTCAGTGTCTTACAGTACTCTGAAATGAAAGCATAGACTAAATAATAATAAAAAAGTTTAAAAAATAAATCATGGAATCATCCTTGTATAAATTAAAATGTGTTCTAAACTTTATTTTTATTATTATTATTATTATTATTATTATTATTATAGTTTATAATGCACCGACATCTTCCACAGCACTGTACAGAATATATTGTCTTGTAACTTAACTGTCGCTCAGAGGGGCTCACAATCTAATCTCTACCATAGTCATATGCCTACGTATGAATCATGCAGTGGATGTATCTTAGTCAAAGGCCAATTTAGCGGGAAGCCAAGTAACTTATCTGTATGTTTTAGTGATTTTGGAGGAAACTGGGCTGCCTGGAGGAAACCCACACAAATATGAGGCTAACATACAAACTTAGTGCAGATTGAGCCTTGGCTGGGATTCAAACTGAGGACCCAGTGCATAGAAGGGCATGCAATTTTTATCCCTAAATGACAAAAAAAAACACATTTTCATTTAAAAACAAATCTTTATTGACAACTGCTACTGCTACAATAAGCAAAACATGCTTAAAAAAATGTACCGCAATGCACTGTAAAGTGCACTAAAATGTGCATCAACCCATTGGTTTTTATCATGCGCTTTTACATGTTTCTGGACGCACCCAATGCCAATGAGGCCTTAACCAGCTCAATGGGGCTTAATCTTAATATCAAATACTTCTCTTTACATCCACCTACTACCAGTGCTGGGCGTAATGGAAAAAGCTACGCTTACGGATCATTACGTGTAATTTTACGCTATTACGCATTACGGAATTACGCTTACGGGGTAGACATTCAATTTCAGTACATGTCTGTAATTACGCATAGCCCTTACGCAATTACGCGTAAAAATACCGTAACTGAGGTTGTTACGTTATAGGCTTACGCGTAAAATCCTACTAGCAATTAATGCGTAAGGTCATGCTGCCAAGCGGAAAAGTTGACGCATGGATCAATGTTAGGTAGCCGCCGACTTTAAGGGTTAATAGCAAAGCCCCCTTAAGTGCTAAGAGCCTCAAATTTGGAGAATATATTAAGGAGATCAGAAGGAATAAGAGGAAAACATTTTTTTGTCAAAAAGACCTTATAGTTTTTGAGAAAATCGATGTTAAAGTTTCAAAGGAAAAATATATACATTTAAAAACCCGCCGACTTTAACGTTTAATAGCAAAGCCTGCTTAAAATTTAGGAACACCAAATTCACAGGGTATATTAAGGGGATCAGTGGGAATAAGAGGAAAAAATTTTTTTCAAAAAGACCTTATAGTTTTTGAGAAAATCGATTTTTAAGTTTCAAAGGCAAAAATGTCTTTTAAATGCGGAAAATGTCAGTTTTTTTGCACAGTTAACAATAGTGTTTTATTTTCATAGATTCCCCCAAGTGGGAAGAGTTTTACTTACTTCGTTCTGAGTGTGGGAAATATAAAAAAAAACGACGTGGGGTCCCCCCTCCCAGACCTCTTTAACCCCTTGTCCCCCATGCAGACTGGGATAGCCAGAATGCGGAGCACCGGCCCGCGTGGGGCTCCGCACCCTGACTATACCAACCCGCATGGTCCATGGATTGGGGGGTCTCGGAAGGGGATGGGCAGCCAAGCTTCCCCCCCCCCCCCTCCGAGCCCTTGTCCAATCCAAGGACAAGGGGCTCTTCTCCACCTCCGATGGGCGGTGGAGGTGGAGGCCGCGATTTCCTGGGGGGGGTTCATGGTGGCATCTGGGAGTCCCCTTTAAAAAGGGGTCCCCCAGATGCCCACCCCCCCCTCCCAGGAGAAATGAGTATAGAGGTACTTGTACCCCTTACCCATTTCCTTTAAGAGTTAAAAGTAAATAAACACACAAACACATAGAAAAAGTATTTTAATTGAACAAAAAACATAACCACGAAAAAAGTCCTTTAATATTCTTAATTAACCATTAATACTTACCTGTCCCTTTAAAAGCCAGTTCCCATGCAATATCCTCGGAAATATATTAATCAGTTACACTGTAACAAAGTTGTTACAATGTAACAACTTTGTTACTTTGTAACACCACCGCACCCGACGTCACTCGCCGCTCACCCGCCGGCCGTCGCATACACTCTAAGTCCCCGCCGACTCCCGCCGTCCACTCCGCCCACACCTGTCACCCATATACATGCTGGCACCCATGGGTGCCAGCATGTATATAGGTGACATGTGGGAGAGGCGGGGAGGGCAGCGGAGCCGGCGGGACTTAGTGTCCTTCACCCGACAGAGCTCTGAGCTATGTAGCTCAGAGCTCTCTAAAGCATCTTTGTATTTGGGCTCCAAGGAGCCCCATTGGTCCTTAGCAGACCAATGGGGTTCCTTCTGATTTGAAGAAACCCCATTGGTCTGCTAAGGACCAATGGGGAACCGCCCATCGGAGGTGGAGAAGAGCCCCTTGTCCTTGGATTGGACAAGGGCTCGGAGGGGGAGGGGAAAGCTTGGCTGCCCCTCCCCTTCCGAGACCCCCCAATCCATGGACCATGCGGGCTGGTATAGTCAGGGTGCGGAGCCCCACGCGGCCGGTGCTCCACATTCTGGCTATCCTAGTCTGCATGGGGGACAAGGGGTTAAAGAGGTCTGGGAGGGGGGACCCCACGTCGTTTTTTTTTATATTTCCCACACTCAGAACGAAGTAAGTAAAACTCTTCCCACTTGGGGGAATCTATGAAAATATAACACTATTGTTACCTGTGCAAAAAAAACTGACATTTTCCGCATTTAAAAGACATTTTTGCCCTTGAAACTTAAAAATCGATTTTCTCAAAAACTATAAGGTCTTTTTGAAAAAAATTTTTTTCCTCTTATTCCCACTGATCCCCTTAATATACCCTGTGAATTTGGTGTTCCTAAATTTTAAGCAGGCTTTGCTATTAACCGTTAAAGTCGGCAGGTTTTTAAATGTATATATTTTTCCTTTGAAAGTTTAACATCTATTTTCTCAAAAACTATAAGGTCTTTTTGAAAAAAAAAATTTTCCTCTTATTCCTTCTGATCTCCTTACTATATTCTCCAAATTTGAGGCTCTTAGCACTTAAGGGGGCTTTGCTATTAACCCTTAAAGTCGGCGGCTTTTTTATATTATACGTGAGCGTAATATTACGCGATTACGGCAGACTGTGTAATTTCAATGGGAGTTTACTGTCTTACGCTTAATTTGTTACGCGTAATAATGTAACCTACGATCTACGCGTAATTCATTACGCGTAATACCGTAACCTTACACGTAACGCTTACGGTGCATTTGTAGTGAATTACAATGCGTAATTACGCTAATGCGTAATTTCGGCCCAGCACTGCCTACTACAACTACTATTAAACTGTGCTTGGAGCTGTGGTGCCGTGAGCCGACTATCACGCAAGCTGCTGACTCTGCTTTTGATGCTGTTTTGGCTTTGGGTCTATCATACCTTTTCCTGTCATTTAATTGCTTTTTGTTTACCATTTTTATAGCTAATTCATAGCAATAATTTCCAATGCTTGATCAACCTCCACTGCTACAGAACAGCTATAAGTTGATAACTAGGAATAGTCGGAAATGCCAATTTCTAGTCCCGATGCATTTCCACTTTCTGAGAAGTGCGTTTTCCAACTTTCAATTCTGATGGGTTTTCGCTTTCTGATTAGTATGTTTTCTGATTTCCGTGAAATTCTGTGGAAATTGGATTTGGCAGTGTCTGAGTAAATATGAATTTCTAATTTCCGCATTTTCGAATTTCCAATCTTTTTTTACTAATTTTGTTATTTAAGTTTGTTTACTTTTTAATTCCAATTGTCACTGTTCAACATTGATTATCGGGTTGGGTCAACACTTCAGAGTCTTGTAATTTGAATACAATTTCTGAGTCCTGAATTGTGTAGATGCTCAGCACCCATCATGCTTTATACTAACAGACGGCCTTACACCACTGTACTAAATTCAGCAACTGATGTACGGATGCCAAAACTCTCAAGGTTTGGACAGGGTAAGGCCCCGTTTACACTTAATCAGTTGGTGTGCGTTAGTACGCGTTAGTGTGCATTGGTACGCGTTTGTTCCATAGCAGTGCATTGGGAAGAAGATTTCAGTTAAAACGTGTTAAGTGTGAAAGGTGCCATAGAAAAACATGGGCATTACTTTGAAAATCAGTTTTCTTTCTGTTTCAACTGAGAGCAACTGATTAAGTGTAAAAGGGCCCTAACAGTTAAGAAATCATAGAGAAAAATTATTAATTAGCACTAGAGAGAGAGAGAGGTCAAGCAGTACCAGGCATTATGTTCCTTTTCAATACAAATAATGTATATTACATAGCAGTAAAGCAAGAATGTTCCATTAAATACAAAACTTGGTGCTCAGACCAGTGAATGGAGATCCCCAAAACAGATATTCCTTTCCTTTCAGGGGCGTAATTACCATGTAAAGGGTCCCACTCCAAACAAAAGACAGCATGGACCCCCCTAAGTCCATACCCCCCCTCCCCCCCGAGACCAGGAAGTCAGCCGGTAAACAAACGCCCCCCAACTCCCTCCCAGCATGCAGAGTATTGCAGGGAGTGTTATATTTACCTGCTTCTAATGCCACAGATCTCCATACATCACAGCATCAGCACTTTCTGCTGCCCTTCGCCAAGCTCCCGATCACATGACTCGCATCAGTCATGTGATAGGGAGCCAGTGAATGGCAGCAGAGAGCGTGCTGTGATGTACGGAGAAGACACTCAGCACTGGAAGTAGGTAATAAAAGACTCGCTACCTATTCCAATGCTTCGGGTCTCTTCGTGCATCCACTCTCTCTACTGCCACTCACTAGCTCCCTATCACATGACCAATGTGAGTCACGTAATTGGGTGCTTGTCAAGAGGCAGCAGAGAGAGATGATGCTGTGATGCATGGCAATCCGAGGCGCTGGAAGCAGGTAAATAAAACTGGGTGCCCCAGTTATATTGTTATGCTTGTGATTCCCTTATAATATGTTATATTTACCCCAGACCTTCCTTGTATGGCTACAATTTTCCACATCTATAATATAGTTTATGAGGCATTGTTTTTCTTTGTCTACATTCTTTCTGCATGTGAGTGGGTGGGCATATCAAGCACAGCACCAATTCTTCTGCCCTCGCTTTGTTGGCTTGCCAAGACCTTGCCTTCACATCATCACCTCATCACTTAGCAGCAATAAATCAGGAAGACTACCCCAGTGACTGTAGGAAGGCTCATAAGAAAAGATAGATGGACCGAGGTCCATAACAAAAATAAGAAATTAGTTAGCTTAATAATATATATGTTAAAAAATAGTTTGGGCTATTTTCAGTATATTAACATAACATAATATAGTTTGGAATTAACTATAAAAGTTTAAATTACCAACCAATAAGATTTCTAACTTATTTTATTTTTTTTTTTAGAAGAGAAGATAACACGGGATTGGTTGCTGTTATCACCACCATTATTTTCTTGTTCCATTTTTTTTAACACTATGGTTAATGAGTATTCTTAGGTTTTAATTATTTGGTTTTATAATCTCTACAAAGCCTTTTTTGTAAAGTAATCACTGCAATTGTTTCCACCGTATATATCACAATATAGCATTAAAATAATTGCACTAAAAAAAGTAGAAAATTAAATCTACATATATGCAGCCAGGGCCCTGATGCTATTTTGTGTATAACAAATTATACTAGTGTGAATACTTGAATGCTAATTGCAATAAATTATAGGTTTGCAAATTAGTTTTAGCTAAAAATACCTGTCAAGTTTTAAACAATGAAGAATAGAAGTGTACCATTAATGAACTTAGGAAAAGAAGGTGTAAATCCCAAATATGAATAAACAGCTTTTAACTATTCCCTGGCAAGTGGCAACTAAGCTTGAAGCAGTGGCATAGCTATAGATCAGATCATGGTGCCCCATAGCTAAGCTTTCAGGGGGCCCTCAGATGCAGGCACTTTTCACCAATGCTACCTGCCCCTACCCTATGGATATGAGTTAATTGGACAATTTACATTCTCATGCAATCTACACTGCATATAGTCTATGGACACTGAGACACAGCCAGAGGGTGGAGGAACACAAGGAAGTTAATAGTGAATATATCAAGTACCACCTGGTCCTCCTCTGCTCCAAGGCCCCATAGCAGCTGCTTTGGCTGCTATGGCTATTGCTACACCCCTAGCTTGATGGGTACATCTGACACCAGTTCCAGACAAATCTGTAGTAACACAGTAATCTCCTAGTCTTGGGTGTGAGGTCCTTGGTCTCAACACCCGGGAACTAGTCTGAAGTATAACAGTAGTAACACAGTAATCTCCTAGTTTTGGGTGTGAGGTCCTTTGTCTCAACACCCGGGAACTAGTCTGAAGTATAACAGTAGTAACACAGTAGTGCCTGAAGCAGAATCTGGCTTAGTGTGAATTCCCAGTTCCAACTGGTTCTAACACACTGTAAGATCTGACTGAGGTCTGAGTGCTCACACGTAAGTATTTGCAACGGCAGACAACCTGCAACTGACAAGCAAGTCCTATATATACCTACAGCGCTCCACAGCGCCGCCCCAGACACTCAGCCAATCCAGAGTCCAGCTGGAATCAGCTGATCGGCCTGATCAGCTTATTCCCCTTCTGCTGGCATAAAGTCCCTGTTGACTGGGGCGCGCTCGCGTAGCTCTCCATCTGTGTGCACTAGAAGGACCAGGCAAACCAGAGACATGTTGCTGCTCGGAAAACGCCGCGGGATTGAATGCGGAGACAGCCGCCTTGCCGCTTGCCTGCGCGGCGGCATCTCCGCTATTCATTACAATAACATTTAGCAGACCATGAATCAATGTTTGGGGAAACATAACCAATATAGCAGAACAATCCATCAAACAATATTTGGGCAAAGATAGTTTTAAGCAGTTCATCAATAAACAATCCTGACTTGCTCATATGATTCTCGTGGGGATGGGACCATTAAAAACAAACAATCTGTAACGATTGTGGAATTCGTGCGCTGACACTGCGGAAATCCTCCCCAAGCATATAATTTGAGGGAACCCAGCAAAAGGTGCAATGCACCTGTAGAGGGAAATTCCTGTCGGTAGGTGGGGCTGTGGAGTGCAGAGGAACAGCTCCTCTGCCCTGCCACAGACGCAAGACAGGAATTGCACGAAGGGAAGAAACGCAGGGCAAGATAGCCCTAAAAGAGAGAGATCAAAGGGTATGTGTGTTCACATATCTAGTCGCCACCCTGCGACAATGAACACACAACCAGGAAGATACAGGTGAGAAGGTAATCGATAGAGATGGCGATTGCTAACAGTGACACAAGACTGAATAAGCACAGATGAGAAATGTATGTATGTCCACCAATCTAGCCGCCACCCTGCGACGGCGGACACACAACGGAGGAAACCAAGTGAGAATGCAATCGCAAGAGAAGCGATTGCGAAGAGATTGAGCAAAGGGACAGATTGTATGTGTGTGCACCAAACTAGTCGCCAACCCGCGACGATGCATACACAACAGCAGATATGAAGTAGGAACGCAATCGCGGGAGAGGCAATTGCCAGAGGTGACACAAGGCTACAGCAAGGCAGAGCACGAGAGTAGCAAAGGCACAGCAAATCATACAATGAGAAGATAAGGAAAATAACAAACGCTAACTAAACGCGAACACCGCACTTATTCGCAACAGTGCACACGTTTATGCGCGGTCTCCGCATGTTAAGCACAATAGAGACAAGCATGCCTTACTAACCACCGACAGACAAACATTAAAAACAGAGGACGCGAGCGCTTGCTTAACGGTTACCTCACCGAGCCTCCAGCAAGCGTTCGCAGCAGACAAGACAGATACACGAAAACAGGAATAAGAGAGAGATAGGATCCACAGCACTAGCGCAAGAGGCTAGTGCGATCCAGGAAGACAGAACAGAAGGATCCACAGCACTAGCGCAAGGCGAGTGCGATCCAAGCTAGACAGGCAGATGAGATAGCTGGTAGCAACCGCTGCTCCAGCTATACTCCAAGAACGAAGATCAGAACGATCTCCTGTTGACCACCGCTGGGACAGGACAATCGCAACAGACAAACAAAACAGATATGCAATCCTAACTGCACTAGGGAACCTGCCTAGTGCAGTCCCAGGAATTACTCTAAGCTAATCTTCAAACAATGAGCAAGGCTGACACTCCAGGAGTGTTTCACAGGACAAACCCTTATGACCAGCCCAGATCTGTGATATCACATGGTATATATAGAGCAAGCCTACAAAGGATGTGGCTACGCAATCTGCATGACAAACGCATGCAAATTCCTCAGCAGCAAGCTGCAAAACTGACAAAAGGTCTCTCTTCCAGAGACCTGCCGAATGCAGACCAGAACAGTGGTCAAAAATCTGCCTGCCTGCGCAGGCAGCCGAGCGGATCCTCACACAATCATAAAAACGATCAAATTTCAAAGATCCCATCAACACACAGAACAGAAAATGAAAAGTGTTGTTAAAGAGGAACTGTCAGCCATACTATCTCAGATAAAAAACACATATTGAAGTAGACAAATACTTGCTCTACTTACATAACATATGTATTGCACTGTCCCCCTTTTGATTTTAGATATTCTATAGTAAAAAAGAGAAAATCCTTTTTGGGTTCTCCATTTTAACTGTGTCTATCTTGAATCCAATCCTGATGTAATTTCCTCCATTACTCTCCTCTGCCTGATTGTGCATCATTGCCTCCTCCCAGACTTCAGGCACTTCCACCCAGCTCTGCAGTACAAAGTGCAATGTCTCAGCTTGAGAAATATTTGCCGATCAGATAGGAACAGAGGTGTGGGATGGGAAAACAGGGTGAAAGAGGCTTCAGCCAATCAGGCTGATTTAGTTAAGTCTGAGAGGAAAGGAAAGAAGCAAAAAAGACAGCTCAGAATGCCCTGCAACTTCCTCTGTGTGGCAATGTACCAAATAAGAGTCAGGTAAGCTGGGGAATGATCATTTATCAACAAGAAAAGTAATAGAGATTTTTAACTTTTGGATTGCCTGGTTAGAATCCTTATTACTTGTTTACCTGATAAAAATAAATAATTGATGTTTGATTTTATGACCGACAGTTACACTTTAAGTGACAGTCAAAAGAGAATAAGAGGTGCATGTCAGTTAGCAGTGCTGAGGTCAGGCTAAACAAAGGACAGACTTACTGAAGTTGTGCAGTCTCATCCTGACTTCTGAGTCAATACTTGTAAAGAAAGCAGGGGGCACCTATCTACATACATGCTAGCTTCTCAGATGAGATGGTCCAAAATGGCCACCTTGGCTAAGTTCAGTGTAGGTACTAAGTATAAGCTACTCCACCATGTGCACAGAGCCAGATCATCAGATCACCAGATAATTAGGTTCCAATATGGTGATCTTGCAGGCCTTGTGGGGACTACTTCCAGGCTCCCCAAGGTGCAGCGTAGTATTAGTGGTGCATAAGAAAAGTGCCACACGTCTTCAGGCTCCCCCAGCAATCTAAAGCCTTTAGGCATCCCCATTTCTATGACTACAGCGCCTTCTTTCGTGATGTTACAGGTGAATAAATTATTTTATGCTCCGCTGTCACTACTCTGCTTGGAAGGGAGGGAGGGGACCACATCTGGCTACCTATATGGGAGGGGTTCTTATGATTACCTATACTGCTTTTGTTTGTGTTAGTGTTTGTGGGAGACTCTGTCTTTCTATATTGGGGGACAACTCTGGTTACCTAAAACTAGTGTGAGGAGGAAGGGCCCAATTTTTTTGGGGGGGAGGGGGGTGGACCAAAATATTTTGTTGGGGCCTTATGATTTCTAGCTGCACCCCTGTCTAACATTGAAGCCAAGTGTGTGGCAACAACAAGTTTTCTCATCAACCAGATAATGATTAATTTTTCCTCCATGAGAGATCTCAAGAAGACTGAGTATGTGGAAATGGATCTCTGGCTGGTTGTTACGGATCACTGCACACCTGTGCTATTTTTATTCTGGTATTGAATAACCTCAATTTATTAGAGCATTCAACAGCAACAATCAATATTAGTTCCATCTTCAAATACAAATCTACAACTTGAATGTAATCTTTGTCAAATACGGCAGTTTTCACAGTCCTAACTGCAAGGTAGTTTTCCACTTACAGCAAACTAGTAGTTTATCTATTATTTTTCATTACAGTTTGTTCACATCCAAAAGTAAAATCATTTAAATGGATATTGTAATAACAGCATCAACAACACAGCACACTGGCTGGGATAGAATAAAAAAATGAAAATGCTTCATTACACACTCCAAAGATTAAACACTTTTAACCGCTGACAAAAAAACATGGGAATGTTACAAATGAAAAAAGGGCATTGAAGGTCATTTATGCTTATAAATGCTTATAAATGGACATTTTCTACAATTAGAATAGGTTTAAAAAGAAATGTATTTTACAGCACCATGTTGACATGCCACATCTAACAATTTTAACAAAAAAGAAAAAAATAAGGTTGTTCGGTAGAAAATGTCAAGACCCAACAATGAGGTACAGCACTTAAGACAAAATTAGCTTTCGGTATCCTACAGCTCCTGAAAGGCACATTTTATAATGGGTTTAAAAGTGACATACTGCGTGTTAAAGATATGTAGCGAGTCAAAAGTTCTTGCATTAGCAAAAGCTTCTGACTAGATGTGTCTAATGTGTGAATCCTAGTTTTACTTATTGTAGTTTTTCGAGCTTCAAGAGGATAATTTTTGGAAAGCAAACCTGGTTGTGAAATCAAGCAAAATGTGAGAATGAAAAGAAGTGTTTGAGTAATAGCATATATTACAGTCAACGCGGGATCTTTTAGATCAGACTGAAGAAACAGGATGTTCAAGCCAGGTGGAATAAGGGCCACATTTCTGGAAAGGCCACAAAGACCTGGGCCTTGGGTGGCTGTACCCCAAGAGGACACATAGACATGAAAGAGGGGAGGTTACACATGAAAGAGGAGTCTGAAAATGGGGAGCAATGCATGAAAAAGGGAAACTGATGCTCAGGGGAACGGTTCATGAAAGAAAGGGGTTGCTGTACACGGATGATACACAAGTGATACGCACTTTTAATGGAAAAAGTAAGGATTATTTATGCATGGTAGACAACGCATTTCATGGGTCTTGGTCCACTTCCTCAGGTCAATACAAGTGCATGTAGAACTTTTAGTCACAAATGTGAGTGCACATATGTGCAGGAATAAACATTACATTTCCATTAAATAATGGTTTGTCCTTCTGAGAAGGTAAGAAATTACGCTTCTCAAATATACAACATCTAGTATTATCATATCAATAAGGATGCCTCTACCAGTGTTTTTTTAGTACAGTTAAAAAATAGTCTCTAATAGCTAGCATAGACATTGTTCTTAAAAAGAATGCACAGTGATTTTTTTTTTTGATTTTTTTTATAGACCATTTTTTTAAAGTCAGGATATGCAAGATTACAAATAAAGATGTCTAGAACTCCATTTGCTGGCTGGACTGGATGGTTTTGTTGTACAAAAGCTTTTAGCCTTACTCCCATGTAGTAAAGATAACATATGATTAATAACCACTCTATAACAGCTTAGTTGATATATGAAACCAATTTGTTATTATGTTAGAGACATTTTTTTTATTAAAGCAGCAAAGTTAGAAGCTTTTTGACCCACAAAAATGACAGTCAGCTTAGTAGATATTGTTTCATGTTCTACTAATGAAAAATTGAAAACCAAATTAAAAATAAAACTTGCGTATTGCAAAACATTGCACCTTTTTATTTAACCACTTGCCGACCGCACGCTTATACCGTGCGTCGGCAAAGTGGCAGCTGCAGGACCAGCAACGCAGTACTGCGTCGCCAGCTGCAGGCTGATTAATCAGGAAGCAGCCGCTCGCGCGAGCGGCTGCTTCCTGTCAATTCACGGCGGGGGGCTCCGTGAATAGCCTGCGGGCCGCCGATGGCGGCTCGCAGGCTAAATGTAAACACAAGCGGAAATAATCCGCTTTGTTTACATTGTACGGCGCTGTTGCGCAGCAGCGCCGTAAGGCAGATCGGCGATCCCCGGCCAATCAGCGGCCGGGGATCGCCGCCATGTGACAGGGGACGTCCTGTCACTGGCTGCACAGGACGGATAGCGTCCTGTGCAGCCCGGATCACCGGGGGGAGAGGTAGGAGAGGGAGGGGGGTGAATGTCGCCGCGGAGGGGGGCTTTGAGGTGCCCCCCCGCAACTAGCCTGCACGCAGGGGCGATCAGACCCCCCCTGCACATCATCCCCATAGGGGGGAAAAAGGGGGGCGATCTGATCGCTCTGCGTGCACCCTGATCTGTGCTGGGGGCTGCAGAGCCCACCCAGCACAGATCCCAACAAACAGCGCTGGTCCTTAAGGGGGGGGTAAAGGGTGGGTCCTCAAGTGGTTAAGGAAAAGTTAAAAGGGGGGCGTGGCCAAGAGTTCATGGATTGAGTGCAGTTGTGATTCAAGCTCCCACTCCAGAATCCTGAAATACGACCCTTCGTGGTGACTGTGTGAGTCAAGTTTCCTCTGTTATGCCCCTCAATAAACCAGCAGCCTCCCAGGATGCAGATGTGGACCAATGTGGACTGACGTGGACCACTGCGGAGAGCCATGGATGTGGCCACAAAACTTAAAAAATGTCAGCATATGAACAGAGATGGTGAGACTGAGTTCATTGAACACTTCTTCATCAACTTTTTCCATGAGTGCTCCTACAATGTATTCACTTCTCTCTCTTAACCCCCCCCCCCCCACATACTGTCTACACCCACTGTGTATATACCTCCATCAGACACACCCCATATTAAATGCCGCTTGCAAAAATTTGCAGGATATGTGTAGACAAATGGGTCAGCTTGTTGATGATTCCCTGTGTCTTGTTGCACATGGAGGCTGTGCATCCACTAATGGCCACATACCTAGAAAGGCTAAATGAACATTTCCAAATCCCTGGGTGTAGCCATCATGATTGCTGCAAGGTTTTAGCATGCTGCACCGCATAGACTGCCTGTTACTACTGGATCTCCCTGGGCATCTTCCCTCCTGATTGTCAAACTCCAGGTATTCTACAGATGTTTTGTATAAAACTGGACACTACGGGTCATACTCCAAATGAGAACTTTTACAGTTCAAAAGTTTATGGCTAAACTAAGCACAGGTTGTTAAAATGAACCCAAGGAGAGAGGAATATGTAGGCTGCCTGCTGATCCTCTGCCTCTATTACTTTCAGCCATAGATCCTGAGCAAGCATGCAGATCAAGTGTTTCTGACATTATTGTCAGATCAGACAAAATTAACTGCATGCTTGATTCTGGTGTTATTCAGACACTACTGTAACTAATTCGTTTAGCAGGACTGCAAGGCAACTGGTATTGTTTAAAAGGAAATAAATATGGCAACATCCATATCACTCATTTCAGGTTCACTATAATGATGTTGTAATAGATGCCATAATTAGATGGCAAAATGAGAGTTTTGAATGTCTTCTTCATTTAAATAGTTCTGGGGTATATTGTTGTTCCTCCATCAATAATTGACACCAAGGTTATAGAAGCAGAATGCTCTGAACATTTTCGACTTCTCACATTCAGATACTCCAATTTCTTTTCCTCTTACAAGAACCTGGGCTTCTCTGCACATTCCTCCTTTTGCGGGTTGAGCTTGGATTTCACAGGAAGTGTGTTGAAGGGACTTCATTTTTGGCATACCCCAAAGTGACCTTTACTCTAATAGTGCTAGTCTGTTTATAGTGTTCCCCGTTACAGGTAAAGTGTACAAGGAACTTTTTTGTAAGAATTGCAGATCAGGTTGGCTTAGGAATTAAAAATACTATGCTAGTTCCACTTTTCCGTGCCTATGGGAGTTTGATTTTTTTTGCTATTGCTAAGTTTACCGAGCAACCTTGTTTTTGCTTATTGAGTGTTTGTGTAACTGTTACATAGTTACATAGTTATGTAGTTCTTTGGGTTGAAAACAAACATACGTCGATCATCGAGTTCAACATAAAAAATAAAGTACAACACTATCCTGCTCCCTCACATATCCTTGTTGATCCAGAGGAATGCGAAAACTAGTGTTGGGCGAACATCTAGATGTTCGGGTTCGGGCCGAACAGGCCGAACATGGCCGCGATGTTCGGGTGTTCGACCCGAACTCCGAACATAATGGAAGTCAATGGGGACCCGAACTTTTGTGCTTTGTAAAGCCTCCTTACATGCTACATACCCCAAATTTAGAGGGTATGTGCACCTTGGGAGTGGGTACAAGAGGAAAAATTTTTTAGCAAAAAGAGCTTATAGTTTTTGAGAAAATCGATTTTAAAGTTTCAAAGGGAAAACTGTCTTTTAAATGCGGGAAATATCTGTTTTCTTTGCACAGGTAACATGCTTTTTGTCGGCATGCAGTCATAAATGTAATACATATAAGAGGTTCCAGGAAAAGGGACCGGTAACGCTAACCCAGCAGCAGCACACATGATGGAACAGGAGGAGGGTGGCGCAGGAGGAGAAGGCCACGCTTTGAGACACAACAACCCAGGCCTTGCATGAGGACAAGAAGCGTGCGGATAGCAATTTGCATTTTGTCGCCATGCAGTCATAAATGTAATACAGATGAGAGGTTCAATAAACAGGGACCGGAAACGCTAACCCATCACAGATGTTCATTGTTCATGTTACTTGGTCGGGGTCCGGGAGTGTTGCGTAGTCGTTTCCAATCCAGGATTGATTCATTTTAATTTGAGTCAGACGGTCTGCATTTTCTGTGGAGAGGCGGATACGCCGCCGATCTGTGACGATGCCTCCGGCAGCACTGAAACAGCGTTCCGACATAACGCTGGCTGCCGGGCAAGCCAGCACCTCTATTGCGTACATTGCCAGTTTGTGCCAGGTGTCTAGCTTCGATACCCAATAGTTGAAGGGTGCAGATGGATTGTTCAACACAGCTACGCCATCTGACATGTAGTCCTTGACCATCTTCTCCAGGCGATCGGTGTTGGAGGTGGATCTGCACGCTTGCTGTTCTGTGTGCTGCTGCATGGGTGTCAGAAAATTTTCCCACTCCAAGGACACTGCCGATACCATTCCCTTTTGGGCACTAGCTGCGGCTTGTGTTGTTTGCTGCCCTCCTGGTCGTCCTGGGTTTGCGGAAGTCAGTCTGTCGGCGTACAACTGGCTAGAGGAGGGGGAGGATGTCAATCTCCTCTCTAAAGTCTCCACAAGGGCCTGCTGGTATTCTTCCATGTTGACCTGTCTGGCTCTTTCTTCAAGCAGTTTTGGAACATTGTGTTTGTACCGTGGATCCAGAAGGGTATAAACCCAGTAATTGGTGTTGTCCAGAATGCGCACAATGCGTGGGTCGCGTTCAATGCAGTCCTAGGCCGAAGAGGTCATAGCCTAGGGTCACAAAACCTGTTTATTTGGGCAATTTCAATGGTGGCGAGTCTGACGTACATAAATCGCAGCAATGGCCGTTAGCAACGTCTGAATCTCACGAAATGTCTCATGCAGGTAGAAGACATATCGTTAGACTTGGGCTCCAAAGATGGGTTCCCTACATCTCTGCAAACCAGAGTTACAGGGCTCCAAATTTGGTAAAATCACCCATAGGCTTTCATTGGGCCTCCTATTTACAGTTCCAAAATCTCACATCTTTTCAAAGGGCAATTACTCAGCAGTGGCAAATTTTCTAGCATTGTAGGGACCCTTAGGGGGAACATGACTGGTGAGTTTCGGGCCCCTAGGCCAAAGAGGTCATAGCCTAGGGTCACAAAAACCTGTTTATTTGTGCTATTTCAATGGTAGTGATGGTGGCGTACATAAATCGCAGCAATGGCCGTTAGCAACGTCTGAATCTCACGAAATGTCTCATGCAGGTAGAAGACATATTGTTAGACTTGGATTCCAAAGATGGGGTCCCTACATCTCTGCAAACCAGAGTTACAGGGGTCCAAAATTGATAAAATCCCCCATAGGATTTCATTGCCTCCCTATTTCACTTTCCAAAATCTCACATCTTTTCAAAGGGCAATGGCTCAGCAGTACCAAATTTTCTAGCATTGTAGGGACCCTTAGGGGGATCATGACTGGTGAGTTTTGCCACTGCTGAGCCATTGCCCTTTGAAATGGTGTGAGATTTTGGAACGGTAAATAGGAGGCCCAATGAAAGCCTATGGGGGATTTTACCAAATTTGGACCCCTGTAACTCTGGTTTGCAGAGATGTAAGGACCCCATCTTTGGAATCCAAGTCTAACAATATGTCTTCTACCTGCATGAGACATTTCGTGAGATTCAGACGTTGCTAACGGCCATGGCTGAGATTTATGTACGCCACCATCACTACCATTGAAATAGCCCAAATAAACAGGTTTTTGTGACCCTAGGCTATGACCTCTTCGGCCTAGGGGCCCGAAACTCACCAGTCATGTTCCCCCTAAGGGTCCCTACAATGCTAGAAAATTTGGTACTGCTGAGCCATTGCCCTTTGAAAAGATGTGAGATTTTGGAAAGTGAAATAGGGAGGCAATGAAATCCTATGGGGGATTTTACCAATTTTGGACCCCTGTAACTCTGGTTTGCAGAGATGTAGGGACCCCATCTTTGGAATCCAAGTCTAACAATATGTCTTCTACCTGCATAAGACATTTCGTGAGATTCAAACTTTGCTAACGGCCATTGCTGCGATTTATGTACGCCACCATCACTACCATTGAAATAGCCCAAATAAACAGGTTTTTGTGACCCTAGGCTATGACCTCTTCGGCCTAGGGGCCCGAAACTCACCAGTCATGTTCCCCCTAAGGGTCCCTACAATGCTAGAAAATTTGGTACTGCTGAGCCATTGCCCTTTGAAAAGATGTGAGATTTTGGAAAGTGAAATAGGGAGGCAATGAAATCCTATGGGGGATTTTACCAATTTTGGACCCCTGTAACTCTGGTTTGCAGAGATGTAGGGACCCCATCTTTGGAATCCAAGTCTAACAATATGTCTTCTACCTGCATGAGACATTTCGTGAGATTCAGACTTTGCTAACGGCCATTGCTGCGATTTATGTACGTCACCATCACTACCATTGAAATAGCCCAAATAAACAGGTTTTTGTGACCCTAGGCTATGACCTCTTCGGCCCAGGGGCCCGAAACTCACCAGTCATGTTCCCCCTAAGGGTCCCTACAATGCTAGAAAATTTGCCACTGCTGAGTAATTGCCCTTTGAAAAGATGTGAGATTTTGGAACTGTAAATAGGAGGCCCAATGAAAGCCTATGGGTGATTTTACCAAATTTGGAGCCCTGTAACTCTGGTTTGCAGAGATGTAGGGAACCCATCTTTGGAGCCCAAGTCTAACAATATGTCTTCTACCTGCATGAGACATTTCGTGAGATTCAGACGTTGCTAACGGCCATTGCTGCGATTTATGTACGTCAGACTCGCCACCATTGAAATTGCCCAAATAAACAGGTTTTGTGACCCTAGGCTATGACCTCTTCGGCCTAGGACTGCATTGAACGCGACCCACGCATTGTGCGCATTCTGGACAACACCAATTACTGGGTTTATACCCTTCTGGATCCACGGTACCAACACAATGTTCCAAAACTGCTTGAAGAAAGAGCCAGACAGGTCAAAATGGAAGAATACCAGCAGGCCCTTGTGGAGACTTTAGAGAGGAGATTGACATCCTCCCCCTCCTCTAGCCAGTTGTACGCCGACAGACTGACTTCCGCAAACCCAGGACGACCAGGAGGGCAGCAAACAACACAAGCCGCAGCTAGTGCCCAAAAGGGAATGGTATCGGCAGTGTCCTTGGAGTGGGAAAATTTTCTGACACCCATGCAGCAGCACACAGAACAGCAAGCGTGCAGATCCACCTCCAACACCGATCGCCTGGAGAAGATGGTCAAGGACTACATGTCAGATGGCGTAGCTGTGTTGAACAATCCATCTGCACCCTTCAACTATCGGGTATCGAAGCTAGACACCTGGCACAAACTGGCAATGTACGCAATAGAGGTGCTGGCTTGCCCGGCAGCCAGCGTTATGTCGGAACGCTGTTTCAGTGCTGCCGGAGGCATCGTCACAGATCGGCGGCGTATCCACCTCTCCACAGAAAATGCAGACCGTCTGACTCAAATTAAAATGAATCAATCCTGGATTGGAAACGACTACGCAACACTCCCGGACCCCAACCAAGTAACATGAACAATGAACATCTGTGATGGGTTAGCGTTTCCGGTCCCTGTTTATTGAACCTCTCATCTGTATTACATTTATGACTGCATGGCGACAAAATGCAAATTGCTATCCGCACGCTTCTTGTCCTCATGCAAGGCCTGGGTTGTTGTGTCTCAAAGCGTGGCCTTCTCCTCCTGCGCCACCCTCCTCCTGTTCCATCATGTGTGCTGCTGCTGGGTTAGCGTTACCGGTCCCTTTTCCTGGAACCTCTTATATGTATTACATTTATGACTGCATGCCGACAAAAAGCATGTTACCTGTGCAAAGAAAACAGACATTTCCCGCATTTAAAAGACAGTTTTCCCTTTGAAACTTTAAAATCGATTTTCTCAAAAACTATAAGCTCTTTTTGCTAAATTTTTTTTCCTCTTGTACCCACTCCCAAGGTGCACATACCCTGTAAATTTGGGGTATGTAGCATGTAAGGAGGCTTTACAAAGCACGAAAGTTCCGGTCCCCATTGACTTCCATTATGTTCGGAGTTCGGCCATGTTCGGCCCGAACCCGAACATCTAGATGTTCGCCCAACACTACACGTGACCCGTTCGGCCAATCACAGCGCTAGCCGAACGTTCGGGTAACGTTCGGCCATGCGCTCTTAGTTCGGCCATATGGCCGAACAGTTTGGCCGAACACCATCAGGTGTTCGGCCGAACCCGAACATCACCCGAACAGGGTGATGTTCTGCAGAACCCGAACAGTGGCGAACACTGTTCGCCCAACACTAGCGAAAACCCTTACAAGGCATGGTTCAATTAGCCCCAAAAGGGAAAAAATCCTTCCCGACTCCAGAGGGCAATCAGATAAAACCAACACCACTGTTGTCCTCAGTACCTGTGTACAATGCATAGTGGCTGAGCATATGGTAATCATGCTATGTTATTGGCTCTCATTTAAATGTCCTTGAGCAAAAGTAACACTGTATATCTTGAACCCCAGACATTTATCAGTGGGAACTAAATGGCAGCACACTATGCCATAATTCTTCCACCTGGTCTGGGACTACCCAGTCATTAAATAATATTGGGAACAAATAATATAATTTTTGTATAACAGGGTGTCCCAACACCCTAACTCCTGAAATGTGCTTCTTGGGAATTTTATCTGATTATGGCTTGTGTTCATGTACAAAAACGTTATGGCAGAATCTTTGTTTTCAGGAGGTAGCATATCGGTGGTTATCAAATATTGCTTTCACTCTGGCCTCTCTGAGAAAAATAATTGACCCTACCCTTGCATATAGACAATAATTATTCACAGAAACAGCCAACCAATTCCCCCTAGTATGGGATAGGTGTGAGGAAAGATAGCAGTGTGCAGATAGATGGGCCGCCATAATGTGTCACTCTAGGAGCTTTTGTTGTGGTTATCCAGTACACGGTGTGTACTTAAATAATTCTCTGTCAACATAAACACATATAAATGTATGTGTAGACATCTTACATTGTGCTGAAATATGGATATAACAAGTGTATTTGTAGTGGCAACTCTACAGTTCAACACTCAAATGCATATGTAATATCAAAGTCCCACCAATTCCACAACATGAAGTCCTTTTCCTGGAATGTGTGGGACTTAATTGCTAATACATTTGAATTTAAGTGGTGTCTGTAGTGAGTATTGAACTGTACCATTGTTAAAAAGGAAGGAGGTGCATCAACAGCAAGCTGACTTATGCTGGGAATACACCATTCGATTTTGTGTTAGATAGGTGGTTCGATAGATAATTTCCAACATGCTCAATCTGATTTTCGATCGTTTTTCTGATCGATTTCTCGTAGAAGTGAATAAGAAAATCGATCAAAAATAGGATCGGACAATACATTAACTGAGAAATCTCATTGTGTATTCCCAGCATAAGGTGCAAATGGAGACAGCTAGTGTGCAACAGATATTGGCCTTGATTCACTAACCGGCACTAAGCCGGTTAGTGTTCCTTATCACTTAGTGGGCACAAACTACAGTGCTAACCTTATCTGAGGTTAGTGTGCCTTATCTGAGGTTAGTGTGCCTTATCTGAGTTAGTCTGCCTTATCTGAGGTTATTGTGCCTTATCGGAGTTAGTGTGCCTTATCTGAGGTTAGTGTGTCTTATCTGAGGTTAGTGTGCCTTATCTGAGGTTAGTGTGCCTTATCTGAACATAGTGCCCCTTAAGTAGTTTTGTGCACACTAAAAGATGCACAAAGCTACATCGCGCACTGCACCGCGCACAGCATAATGCATTGATCTTTGCGCGCGGTGCGATGATAACATTGTACCCGCTATACTGTATATGATGCGACCATAAGGTCGCGTAGGTTGCAACGATATCGGTGCACTGATGCGTCGTTTAGGTCACATCCTATGCGACCTTACGGCCGCATCATGTACAGTGCGCGATGTAACTTTGTGCTTCTTTTATTGTGCACAAAGCTACTTAAGGGGCAGTAAGTTCAGATAAGGCGCACTATCCTCAGATAAGGCACACTAACTCAGATAAGGCACACTAACTCAGATAAGGCACACTAACCTCAGATAATGCACACTAACCTCAGATAAGGCACACTAACCTCAGATAAGGCACACTAACCGGCTTAGTGCCGGTTAGTGAATCAAGCCCATTGTGTATTGTTATGTGACGTGGCAACTGTGTTCAGATATCAGAGCAGCTGATCTGCATTTTGGGTCAGTAATTTGATTTGTTGTATAAAAGGCACAGGATTATCAGGACAGCCAATATGCAGTATGAAAGAAATACATATAGCAGCCTCTATATCCCTACCTACTCAATATTAACATCCTGTTATGCTTTCAAATATCTTTCATCTAAATTGAATAATTTGAAAATCTATATGCTTGCAGGGCAGTTATCTGTACATGTCCCCATAAACACTTTTTCTACATACAATTAATTAAAAGAAAAAACTAAATAAATATATTGTATGAAAATGAATTAATATCCAATACACAACACACAATAATAATAACACTGTAACAAAACAAAAAACAACATTCATACTACACTACATTAAACATACACATATAATCCTAATTTATGCAAGAATGAATGAATAATCACATGCCTAAAGCTAGATCTTTACATTTTAATCTAAACATAAGTTTCAAATATCACAGTGTCACAGTTCTGCAATATTTATCCCTTGCCGCACATTCAGTATTAATCATAGTGTCAGCACAAAGCTTTGTAATAGATTTCTAATGATTTTAAAGAAAAATGGCAGATATTTAGCACAATATATCAAGGAATAATTTATGTCTATTAATCATAGTGACAAGACTAAAAGGAAACACAGATCACGCTTTAATAGGTATTGCTTGCATTTAGTTTCTAAAATGTAACGTTTTGCCGGGGTATCTATCATTGTTTCAAGGGGAGGGAATAAAAAAAAAAAATAGAAAAAGCTAAAAGTCCCTTCTACGAGGTGATCCATCTTCAGATGCTGAAAGTATAAACGTATGACTTCTACACACATGTGCTTCTCACACAGTTATGTAAAACAAACACTGTCAATATCTGGACTGCTGGCTGCGATGAGACATTACACGTTATCCTTTATTGAGAATCACAGATGTAGCACATTACTCAAAGAGAAAACAAAAGGAGAGAGCAGGCAATAAGGAGAGTGACAACAAGATGAAATATACAGATGAAGTGTGTTTAATTTTCACGTTGCATCCTCCCACTCCACCTAGCTAGGAAAGATGAGCAGGAGAGTGAAGTATAAACACCACCCAGTCAATAGTTACAAAACACAAATCTAAATACACAGCTACAGTGTTGTAGAACAAATATGTAATTATTGTTATTTTCACTGGCATCCACAGTAAAAAAAATAAATCAGTGGAACGATAGAGGGGGATTTTGGGGAAAAAACTGTGTATCTAGTGAAGAGCTCAAATTCTGCATAATAGTAATTTTTCAATGAAATTTGGAATTACGATGCAAAATTTCAATCTATTGTGAAAAATAATTTGCCCTAATTAATTTCACAATAATGATTAATTTTGTAAAAACAAATAAAAAAATAAAAGAAATATATATATATATATATCTTCCTGATGCCCATAATTTATTTATTCATACCCATAGATGTCGATGCATTTGTTTGAAAATGTGTTTTCCCCATAAACTTAAATGCAAGTGTGCGAAAATGCTAAATTATGCTTTCTCGTGCTCATTGACTTCAATGCATTTATGCAAAAATGTGCTTTCTCACGCCCATAGTTTTTAAAACGTTTATACAAAAATGTGTTTTCCCATGCCCACATAGTAGTGGATAGTGTTGATTGAACACCACTCTGTTTATTTCACTGGCTGTTCAAACAAATACGCCCAAATTATTCAGGATGACCAAATGGTAAATTCAAACACCATTAAAGTCAATGGGGAAAAAACTGGGTTAGTTTTCTGGACTTTGTAGAACTTGTACAGCCCTTAAAGGGAACCTTAACTTGCAACCTGCAAAGATACAAGTTACCACCAACGATAGCGCCGTCCTGCACCAGCAGGAACGCGTGCAAAGGTACGCGTTGGGGGCCGCTGACTCAGAGTCGGCAAAATTGAAACTAGCTGACAGCGGGGGAGTGAAGGAGATGTGACTGATGTCGAGGACACAGGATGTCTGCAGGGAGCTGGTAGATGCCCCAGGTAACCCACCTTGGTGAGTATTATTCTTCACACATTTACGATCTTTAAAGTGGACCTGAACTCTTGCTCAGGACAGAAGGAAAACATAGAGAAATGCACCCTGCACCTAATCACAAGTTGTAATTTGATCCTCCCCTGTGTCACATGACTGCCTATGGCAGATAAGCCCATTTGAAAAAACAGACTGTAAACTAAATGTAGGTATGAAAAACATCATTAATATTATGTTATACAAAAAAACACAAGCTATAGTTGAATGCAATCCAATACACATCACGCTGATGTGATTGATTAATATACATAGTAACAACATATTTTGGTGCAATAATCATTTACTTCTTCAGAATCTTCTGCCATGGCTGCATGTAACACAATAAGATTTTACAGGCTGATGCTTCATGCACAGCAGACAAAAAAATCAATGTTCATGAAATACCTTCATGACACTGGTAAAAAAAAAAAAATAAAGAAGCTGACTGAATTTTGAACAGCTGTGGAAAAAAAAAACCTCTTTACTTTAGATTATTTTAAGGGAATAAAAACACTGTAGAAAAGAAAACCGAACCAGAACAAAACATTAAGGGCCCGTTTCCACTTGTGCGGTGCGAATTAGTAGCGGAAAACGCAAAAACGAATTTGCACGCAGATGCGAATTTTACCGCAAATTCGCGGGCATTTTCACATATGTTAATGAGTATGCGAATTTAACCATGTCAGTGCCTGTGGGCTTTTACATTGATTTTATGCAAAAACACCCGCAAATGCAAGGTAACATTTGCGGTAAAATTCGCATGCGATAACGCATGCGAATTTCCTATTAAATACATTGTATGCGAATTCTGAGGGCTCTGCCGTGCAGATTTTTTCTGCACAGAAAAACGCTCAGAAATCCTGACAAGTGGAAACAGTCCCATCCACTTGTATTGTCTATGCGAATCTGCATGCAGGAAACGCATGCAGATTCGCTCTAGTGGAAACGGGCCCTAAAACATAAATTAAAGATTATTTATTTATTTAAGTATTGATATAGCGCCAACATATTACACAGCGCTGTACAGAGTATAGATTGTCTCTTCACTAACTTAAAAAACAGTTGTAGACAACAAATAAACAAAACTCAGTGGTCACCAAAATAGTATGGAATTTCTGGTTAAACATAAAAGGAAATTATTCTTTATTGTTATTAAAATGAAATTCCCCTGTCAGTCTGCACTAAAAAAAAAATGTCCTAAACTGAGTGAAAACTCAAACTTCTCCTATTCACATAGTACTTTGATCATGTCTAGCATGAAAGAAACATGTTTTTTTCTGTGAAGTAAGTGTGAGTAAGAGCTTGTTCACACTGCTGGCGTTTTCGGCTTTTTTTGCCCGCATGCAGTTTTTAAAAACACCCCCCCCCCCGACCGCATCTACAATGAATGTATATGATAAGGTTCATATCAGCGCGGGTTGTGCCCTGTGCGGCTAGCAAAGTGGTGCATGTACCATTTTTACGGCTATTCCGCCTCAATGGAAAGTATAGGAGAAAGGCGAAACTCTAACAAAATCACTTTGTGTAGCGATTGCGCTCATATTTTTAAGAATAAATACATTGTATTTTCTGGGTCAAAGAGTTCACTTCCTGACTTGCGTCAGGGAGTGAATTACAAAACTGCTCGGAAAAAACACTTAAAACCGCTAAGCACAAAAACGAATCGCCTAACCTAACGCTGGGAATCGGAAAAAAAAAGACGCCTCAAAAACAGCCCAACGCGGACGGAAACTCAAACGGAACACAATATGTACAAGGCCTAAAGTAAAGTTTCAGTTGGAAAACACATTTTTAAATGCAGCTGAAATTGTGGCGGTTTTTCGCTAGACGCATCCCTTTAATTCATACTGCAATTTTTCCAGTTTAGGGAAGTTTAAAAGTAAAAAGTACATAGGCTGGGTTCCCTTTAATGTTCCACCTAGACCATTGATAAGACAAAGTTTGGGTGACCAGGAAAGGTAAGGACACAAACCTGTAACTACCCCTCTATACCATACTAAGCATTATGCCTTTCATCATTGATGGGGTGTACTTTGCACCCCTCGCAAACCACCCTTGAAGACCAGAGACTCTTTGTCTCCTCTGTGTGCCTGAAAAGTAGACATGTTAATACCACAAGGTTGGGAGACTTATTATAAAATCAGGAATCCCCCTTTAATTTGAATTGGCAAGATATCGCCCCCACCCAAAGTAATAACTTCAATAATACATTTGTACCCTGTAAGGCCTGGCAGGTCTATCCCCTTCTTTTAGTCTCAATACCATCTCCTGTGCAGTCTTCACCCTTTGTAGCGCATCCTCGCTTAGCTGAGGGATGACTAGGACGTAGTCTCAGCACTCACACCAAGGCCTTGTGTGCACCAGGTATTGAGACTGAGGCCGAGAAGGCAAAAGTACCACTAGAATCATACTAAACAATACCAGCAGAATATCTAAAGGCACTCCGAGTATCAACCCGTAGTCAGAATCACACGGTACAAAATCATAAGGAAATAGCAAATCCAAAACTGTTCAAGGAGTCATACACAGATTATTAGAAAATCGCAGCACCAGAGGAAGAGACAAGAGCAGATCAGATACAATTCCAAGGACTGTCCAGGTAGCAATCCAATAACAGTGTCCAGATCATGCAAAAGGTCGTACACAAGGTGTTCTACACACACCTTTATAGGGGAGCCACAGGTGGAGCAATAATAACCAGCAGCCATTGGCTGTTTAGCCAGCAGATCAGCCCACTGGCTGCAATACCACCTCCCACCACTAGAAGCATAGCCTAAGAGCATAAACTGGCCACATAGCCATAAGCATCTGTCTCTGGAGCTGCTGGGCTGGCTTGCAGCTGAATTTAGGCTGTGATCACTGTGAGTGGCTAACAGTGATTGCATGGTCCGGATTAGCATACGGAGCTCAGCTCTCATTAGGAATACTGCATTTATGACTTATTTCAGTATCTTTTGTTTTTATTAAAGGATTTTCATTCTCTTGCATGGTCACCATCTCATACTCCAAATCCAGGACTTTTCACGAGCATCAGCTCTTCTTTGGAACTCTCTCCCACAGCCTGCCCATCATACTCCAAGCCTGGAATGATTGCAAACTAAATTGATTTCGTAGTAATTCATACGTTCTTATAAAAATGTGCGTAATTTTAACAAAATGTCGTGTAATTTTGTGCCGACTTTGAAGGTTAATAGTAAAGCCCCCATTCATGCTATTGACACCAAAATTGCTACCTATGATAAAGGAAATAGTGGGCACTTTTTTTAAAATCGATTTTCTCAAAAACTACAATGTCTTTTTGAAAAAGGATTTTTCTGCCCTGTACCTAATTGTCTCCTTAACATATGCACCAATGGTAGAAATAGCATATATGGGGGCTTTGCTATTAACCGCTAAAGTCGGCACAACATTTCACGAAATTGCATGTAAATTACGCAAAAAATTACACAAAATTATGAAATACTACTATTACATACAAAATCAATTACGATTTTCCCCTAAATTTTGCATTACGATTACAATGCGTAAATGCGAATTTCGATGCAAGATTTTGCATATGCGACATTTCGGCCCACCACTGCTGGAAACCTCCTTTCAGAAAAGCATATCATTTTTTTATACGTAACACTTTAGCCTCGCTGCCTTAAATGCTAATCCCGTTAATCCTTCTGCCTCCTCCTCTAGTGTCTCCACCCTCCTACCCTCTACATTGTAAACTCGTAAGGGCAGGCACCTCTTCCTAGTGTTTCTTGTTTTGCTGTACTTCATCATACGAACATGTACCAGTATTGGTGATGATTCAAACTGCACACCAGTTTTCTATGAATTTGAACTGGTATTTTAGTGTTTTTCTGCTGTTCTCATTTCCCTATGTGCAACAGATATCTGGACATCCCTAATTAATGTGGACTTTCCAATTTGACCATAGACACACACTGTACAATTACTTAAGACCTTTTTGTGGGGCATGGAGGTGAGAAGGTTACCTTGAACTGAGTACAAACGCGTATAGTGATAAGAAGCACATTTTCTGCTCACCACATGGCTTGTATAATATAAAAAGGGGGCTGCATATTCACTGTCCTCCCTTGCCTGGCAACCTTGAATTTAGTGCATATAGAAACAAATAGTGTGCATCTTCCGTCTTAAGCATGTAGATTTATTGCCAGTGTTATACATCAAAATTGTATTCTGTGCATGGCATATTCCATAACTGCATACAAAATCTGCAAAGTATTGCGCATATATAGTACCTTGCGGCTCCTTGTGTGGGCCTGTCAGTGTAGGAGGTGGGAGTGAGGGACTGATGTGGGCCTAGCGATGGCCGTTTCGCGTCCTCCTGGACGCTTGGTCACGCCGTGTTCCACTGCAAGCCGGCGCCGCCTCGCCACTGCATACATACGGGAAGACCCGCCTCCACCGTGGCAACACAGCGCCGGCTGTGATTGGGGCTTAAGTTTCCACCAATGGGGGAGCCGGAGGAGCTACACCATGCGGACGGTGCCCGGCAAGGACCAATACAAGCGGACAAACTGTCGCATAAACACACGTCATTAATGACGCGTCTCATGCGGCTCACCTCCAGCGCATGCGTAAATCGCACGCACCGCCGGAGGGCTCATGCACTGGATGAAATATCACCAGTAGAGAGCGCCAACGCTGTATGTCCTTTCTTCAGCCGGCACATCGCAGACGACTGGCACATATATTTCTTTTACCATTAGGTAGGCGCCTCCAGCTCATCCACCGGTGGAAAAATAAAATTAGTGATAGTGCGTGATGTGTCACACCATTAAAATTAATTACTGGGACTGAGGAGCAGGACTTTCACAATTGCATTCATTATTACTTTGGACCGTTACATCTACTCGTGTAACCCGTAACTTCAAGCAGACCAAAAAGCGGAATGGAAAAGGGACAGGGGGAAGATGTACCGGCCATCACTGGCCGTCTCAGACATATACATATATTACACTCAAATGCGAACCATTGGATATACACATATTGACTGAACAATCATATAGAGCACTCGTCAGCAGCATACTCATGCCTAACACTAACAATTGGTACTAATTTCGGCACAAACTCTGCAACACCCCATTTCCTCATAAATCAGTACCCCAATTAATATCGCTCAACCCAAGGTTTATGGGTCCAAAGTGCTTGCAAGCTCCACCTTGTCATTAAGGCCTAATGGGCCCAGGGCTTCAGTTTGTAAAATCAACCAGGTCTCCCTTCTCAACAATAACCTGTCCCTGTTGCCACCCCGTCCTGCCTTATCCACTCTCTCTAAGCCCGCAAATCTTAAACCCCTGATATCCCCTTGGTGGTGTTCTCTCATATGGGCGATGAAACGGGCACAACCCCTACCACTTTTAACCGATCCTAGATGTTCCCCTACCCGTTCTTTTAGTGGACGCGTAGTTTGCCCTATGTAGAACCGTTTACAGGGGCAGAAGAGGACGTAGACCACATACTTGGTTTGACAGGTGATTAGGTCCTTAACCATCAAGCATTCTTTTCCTACTTGTACACATTTCTGAGAAATCATGCGAGGGCAGAACTTACAGTGTCCACATCGATGATTGCCTTTTGGCATATCTTTACTCAACCATGTATCTTTCCTAGGGGAAGTAAACTCACTGTGGGTAAGCATGTCCCCTAGTGTTGGTGCTCTCCTAAAGGCCACTCTCGGGGGACCTCCCACAATCTGTTTTAGGGATTCATCCCTCTCTATCAGCGACCAATTAGTAAAGATGGCTTTTCTAACCATGTCGGCCATTGGTGTATAGTCAAAGGTGAAGGTCATACGATCCTGCGTAGACCTCGACTTATTTCTGGGTGTCAGTAGCCCTAGTCTGGGTTGGTGTTTAGCCCTTCCATATGCCTCCTCTAACAAACTGGCATCATATCCCCTATCGGACAGGCGTTTGGTGAGATCCGCTGCCTGCATTTCAAATTGCATTTCGTCAGTATTATTTCTCCTCAGCCTCAAGTATTGGCCATATGGAATGGCTTTTATGACATGCTGCGGGTGAAAGCTCTTAGCGTGGAGGAAAGAGTTGGTTGCCGTAGGCTTTCTATATCCCTCGCAACACAAAACACCATTCTTGACCATAATTCGTAGGTCAAGGAAGGTCACCTCTATATCGCTTTTCTCAGCGGTGAACTCCATGTTAATTGTGTTGCTGTTGATATACTGTAGAAAGCCATCGAACTGCTCATCCGTTCCCGACCACACCACCAGGACGTCGTCCACGTATCTCGACCATTGTCTGATGTGCCCGCGGAATGGATTACTGTCCGAGAGCACAGCAGACTCTTCCCACGCCCCCAGAAAGAGGTTCGCAAAGGAGCATGCCACAGGGGTCCCCATGGCCGTACCCGCTGTCTGATGGTACCAATGTCCATCAAACAGGAAGGCATTGTGCTTTAATACAAAGCCCAGGCATTCACAGACGAAGTCTATGTATTCATCGTCTCTGTCTGTGCGAGTCAGAAAATGTCTGACAGCCTCAATCCCCAAATCCTGGGGGATACGGCTGTACAGACTGACCACGTCGATAGTGGCCAGTCTGTCACCGGGGACCCATGTGGCACGCTCCACCATCTGCAGAACCTCCAACGTATCCCTCAAATAAGAGGGCACCCCCTAAAGGAGGGGGCGCAGGAGATGGTCGAGATACCTGGACAGCCTCTCAGTGAGAGACCCACAGCCGGAGACAATAGGACATCCCGGCGGTGCGGTCACGGATTTATGCATTTTTGGTATGTAGTACCACACCGGACGGCGCGGATAGAGAGGAAGCAGGTCACAGGCTAGTTTTTGTGAAAGATATCCTCGCTCCGCGCCTCTGCGTAGCAGAGTGCGTAATTTGCTTTGGTATTTAGTAATTGGATCTTCCTGGAGCGGACAATAGGTGGCTGTGTCACTCAGTTACCTCTCGGCTTCATTTTTGTACTGAGTTGCTGACATGATAACCAGGTTTCCACCCTTGTCCGCTCCCCTTATCACCAAGTCCTTGTTTTGTTTTAGCCACTTGAGGGCCTCTCTCTCCGCGCCGCCCAGATTCGGCACCACAGTTTGATAAATCTCTGCCTTAATATCTTTCATCACCCTATCAAAGAAATGGTCTATACTCAATCCCGGTGTAACAGGGAAAGGCTGTATAGACTTGCAGGCCCTGAAATCACCACCGCCACCCAGGCTAAGAGCCTCTGGCCTCCCCAAGTCCGTCCACACCTGATGGCCCCCATCTGCCCACAGTTCCTCCACCATCTGACTAAACTCCTCATCCGTGGGGTCCCACTGAACCAGCGGGCTGAACCCCAAGGTATCAGTGTTGTTCCCCTGTGTCATTTGAGGAGGCTGAGCTGAAAGCAAGAGTTGAGAGAACCCCTCCACTGGTCCACTGGCAGTTTCGGGTATACACCCCTGCTGACCAGTATTCAGACCTATTGTCACTGGGGTTTTACTTGGATCAATGTCCGGCCGTATGGGCTCTTTGTTGAACCTCTGGCATATCACGATCTTTCTTGTGGATTTGTAAAGATCTATTATAAAGGCCACTATATCGAAGTTCCTTGTTGGACAAAAGTTCAAACCTCTAGATAGAAGGGAAAGGCAAGCTGGAGGGATCTCTATCCCGGAAATGTTCATGACTTGCAAGCCATCAGTGGCTACATTCCCTTCCGCTTCTTGCTGCTTGGTTTCGTGCTCCCTCTCCCTTCCCAATGCACGCTATCTGTTTCTATATGCATAATGTTCAAGCCTCTTCCTTCTTAATTGTGGAGCGGAGCACACGTCTTGTATAAGCAATTGTCTATAAGCATATGAAAGTATAGCCTGTCAGCTATTATATCGACCACCTTGGGCACACCGTACTCGCACCAAGACTGGAAGCAACGCACCCCTTAAAGGAGAAGTGCCACGCCATCCTGTTCCCTTCTATATAACCTTGAATTTAGTCTAACTAAATGTCTAGGTGAAAGATTAGGAGGAACCTTTTTATCCCATTTTTTAAGTATTTTGTACTGATGCTTAATAATCTATAATCTTTCATGATTCTGGGGGAGAGGGGTATATATTGTATTTCAAACTAAGGATGTTAATGAGTTAAAGCAAAACAGAAGCTGAAATGTGGTACCTCCTGCTGGATTTACACACATTTTCCTGCTGAATCTAGCTTGAGGCTGGTTTCACAGTGGGACATTAAAGTCCCACGTTACAGCAGCCAGTAACGCAGCCTAACTCACAGCACTTTAAAATCAAATGTGCTGTTCACAGTGCCCATGTTGCGTTATATAGTAATGCAGCACGTTTAAACAAAGTGCTGCATGCTGTACGTTATACTGGGCTAAGCAGCGTTAGACTGCTTGCACATGCTCAGGAATGTTGGAGGAGGAGGTCTCCTCTCCTCCTCCTCCGCAGCCAGCCACATGGCTAAGTAATATTCACTGCACTGCAGAGACTCGTGGTAGGACTGTAGTGTTGTCCGGATCATGAACGAATCATTCATTTGATCCGGATCTTTTTTGTGAGTCGAATCAAGCGGATCATCACAATGAAAGATTCGGTTCACAGTGGATGTCTGTCTGGAAGAAACAGGAACATACAGAATGTACAGTGCAGGGAAAGTTCTGTCCTGCTAGTCATTTCACCCAGTCTGCTTCCCTAGTAAAATGATTCAAATGATTCGGTTCAAATGATCCAAATCCTTAAAAAGATCCAGACTTCCTATCACTAACCTGGAGCGGCTGCTTTGAGAGCTGCATAACGCAGCTCAATCTGACGTCCCACTTCAACACCACCATATGTTGCGTTAGGGGCACGTTATGCGACCATAACGTCCCCTAAAACGCAACGTCTTGGTGTGTAAGTAGCCTTAGTGTATGGAGAAACCCAAGAAAAAAATCCCTTGAGACGTGATTCCACAAGAACCTGCATTCTACCCAGCAAATTTGGTGACAATATATTTTAGGGACCTATCAATTTGCTAGAATAAACAAACAAAATGGTGACATAGACCTCCTAGCAAATTCATTTGCATTAGAGAGGAAAAAATATTGTCATCACAACTAGGATATGTCACAATCACTCTGACCAGATTCAATGAAAAGTTCACTTAGAGGAGTTTCAATCATTATCACCATTTGCCAATCAGTGCATGGCCCTGGGCAGTGGCACTAACCTATCAATGAGAGTTATTGAACACTAGGTCTACTTATCCTTTATATGAAATATATGATGCAAGAGTCCATTTTTTAGTTGGAGCTGAAACTTCATTAGTCTTCGAATTGTATTTTAAAACTCTGTCATATTTCAGTTCATACATGCCAACGGTAATTCTCGGTGATTAAGACACCTTTGAGTGCTGGACAATTTCACTACAGATATCACCATCAGCAGCCACAAACCTTCACAAGGCCTGTCACTCTTCAGGTAAGAGAACTACATTGCATGGGATGTCTCAATGACAGGCATGTCTGGCTCTGAAATGTCAGCATCAATGTCAGCTGCAGTAAGATCAATAATAACATGGCTTTTGCTGTTGGCTGAGTGCTCAAATAAAACAAGACCCGTAACTGCACTTGTAGGTTGCTCTGGTCATTCACTAAATAAAGCAGACAGCTGGAAGGGAGCAGGACCCCTCTTCCCCTTTTTGTTTTTGTTATTTTTGTTCTTTTTTTTCTGTATATATGTACCAAAATGATAGCTTTATCTGATTGCTTTAATGTCTGTAGTTAGATCGTATTTTATTTTTTATATAAGGAGGAAAAACAAAAAGGAACACAGTTTGCTGCTCGTCACAGGAAATAATTTACAAAAACATTTAAAAATTCAGGAGTCACTCTGAAAATAAAAAACATAGGTAATGAAAAACAGTCACAAATGTTAACAACCACAATATGGAGGGAACATCTGTGCTAAGTCTTATGTAAAATTACATATTAACTATTTATGCCGCGCGGACGTGAGCTTCACGTCCGCAGCAGCAGCTGCTGCTAGAGCCCCAGGGATGCCCTAGTCATGTTCCTGCAGTTTGGGGGGGTTTGCAGGTGATCGGGTGGGCAGATGCTTGTGATCGCGCTGTTACTGGGAGCAGGGGGAGATTGGCTGCAGGGGACAAAAGTCCCCAGTGCCAATCCGTACATTAACACCGAGAAAAAACACAGTTTTTGTTCAAAAACAGTGTTTATTCTTACATACATCGCCCGGCGTGATTTCCGCCGGTTTCCGCCGCCCGTTCGTTACATTAATGAATGGGAACATTCATTAATCTCCCTGCCGGTACTGTGATCGCAGGCTTACAATGGAAGCCTGTGTCCCTTCCCTAGTTACAATGTAGCAATACATTGTTTCCTATGTAGCGTACTTGTACGCTACATAGAATTTTGGTCAGCGGAGAAAATCTTGTGGCCAAATAGTAAAATATACCTACTGACTTTAGGGGGAAAAAAAATAGTGATATCTATGTCAAGAGGGCACAATTATTCAATAATAGGCTAAAAATTAGTGATGGATGCAAAACTGAAAAAATGCACCTTTATTTCCAAATAAAATATTGTCACCATACTTTATACTAGCTTAAAAAATGGGGGAGAAACCGAGAGCCCAATATGGTGCAGTATGTTAATATGGAAATATCTATTGTGAATAAATGTAATGATTATACTCACAAGGGTGGGTCGCCACAAAGGCAACCACTGGACAGGTCGGCGGGGAGAACTATAACCTGACCCCGCTCAGGTTTAAAAAGTTGCTCTCTGTAGATAGGAGAAAATGGGGATACACCCCTCCACCAAGGGTGGACTAGATAATATTGAAATACGATAACAGAGGTGCCAAGTAGAATACAATTAGTTAAAATTGTTAAAAGGACTATGTACAGGCAGATAGACCATAAGACAGATCCCTCTGTGATTGAATCTAATCAGAGAAAGATCTGTTGTATACAGATACACCACAGGCCACTTCCTGATCGATTTTAGCATAAAAACTCTCAGGAATCAGCCTTTTGATGATGCCGTCTGAGCCGCCTCCATTGCTGTCCTCCCAAGTGTTTATACCCTCCCGCCCCATGAAAAAAATGCTCACCTGCCCCGCTAGTATGACTTCCGGCGTCTTCCACTGTCACTGTCACTGGTTACCGAGTGCCTGTCTCACGTGGCGTGTGTACCGCGTGATAAGTATGTGACATCACACATGTGCGCCTGGTACCACATGATACTGGCACTCAGTAACTGCAGTGGCAGCGGAAGATGCCAGAAGTCCCACCAGTGGGACAGGAGAGCATTTTTAAACAGCACGGGCATTGGGAGAGGGGGAACAGAGCAGCCCGGGTTCATTGGGTGTTGCTGACTGTCATGATATTGCATGCTACTATTGCTGCACACTAAATCGACCACATCAGTCAGACATTTTCCAGCATGTTTTATTGATATATTCAACCAATTTTGGCCCAAAAACAGTTAAATAGTTGATTGGGCATTGCTTGTTGCGGCACCACAAAATTGGTAGATGTGTGACCACCTTAACTCACCATGCAGATAGTGTCATTATGGCCAAGATTAGATTCTTGGACTCTAGTGTTGGAACGTAAGAATGCTGTCCACTACTCTATCATGCTGCCCTGCGCATAATTAGGTGTGAGAGTTATGATCACATCCAGGATGTGAATGTTGATCATTAGATTACAGGGTATAAAAGCAGCACAGATCTACCATCAGTATTTTAGACATCTTTACTCACCGAAAGGGAACTTGAAGTGAGAGGGATATGGAGGCTGCCATATTTATTTTCTTTTAAACAATGCAAATTGTGTGGCTGTCCTGCTGATCTGCTGCCTCTATTACTTTTAGCCTTAGACCCTGAGCAAGCTCACCGATCAGATGTTTCTGATTAAAATCTGACAAGATTAGTCATATATGTGTTTCAAGTCTGTGATTCAGAGTTTCAGACACTATTGATGCCAGAATGATCAGCAGGACTGCCAGACAACTGGTGTTATATAAAAGGGAAAATATGGCAGCCTCCATTATACTGTTTGCTTCAAGTTCACTTGAACTACTTACTAAGGCCCAGTACACACCGGCAATTAAGTGGCAAACAGATCTGATTTCTGGTTGATTGGATCCGTTTTCACTCCGTTGCCGTTCAGCTGCTTCCATTCTGTTTTCCCATATCCCCCCAAGACCCTCATCACCAAAGTGGATTTTGCTGCCTTGAACTCATTTGCCCCCAATGCAGCGCTTCAGCCTCTGTTTCCGTTCCGCTGGGCTCCGCAGTCCAGAAAAATCGCAGCAGAAAAAAATGTGCAGTCTGTTCAGCGGATCATGCGGAATGGATCCGTTCTAACAGACCAATGTGAACAGATCCATAGGTTAACGTTGGATCCGTTCACATCTGTTAGGATCCATTCCGTTAGGATCTATGATAGGACTGTTTTTTTTTTCTGCCATTAAAGGGATACTGTAGGGGGTCGGGGGAAAATGAGTTGAAGTTACCTGGGGCTTCTAATGGTCCCCCGCAGGCATCCTGTGCCTGTGCAGCCAGCCACTCATCGATGCTCCGGCCCCACCTCCGGTTCACTTCTGGAATTTAAGACTTTAAAGTCTGAAAACCACTGCGCCTGCATTGCCTTGTCCTCGCTTCCTCTAATGTCACCAGGAGCGCATGGCGCAGACACAGACCATACTGGGCCTGCACAGTACGCTCCTGGTGCCATCAACGGGAGTGAGGACACGGCAACGCAGGTGCAGTGGTTTTCAGACTTTGAAGTCTGAAATTGCAGAAGTGAACCGGAGGCGGGGCTGGAGCATTGGAGAGTGGCTGCGCGGGCACAGAATGTCTGTAAGGGACCATTAGAAGCCTCGGGTAACTTCAACTCATTTTCCCCTGACCCCCTACAGTGTCCCTTTAAGAACTGGAAATTCAGAAACTCAAGTGAACTCTAGTGAACTGGAGCCAGAGTTTTTAGGATTACTTTGTTATGGAAACTGTACTCACACAAAATAGTAATGATGATAATAATAACAATAATAATGATAAAATCGAGTGACAGGATAACAGTATCATCATACCTCAATTGCAAACTGCTGCAGTCCACCAATGTTAATTGGACCGTCCTCCGTTGCGTATAAATTGCATCCGCCTACACAAAGGTCTGATGTTGGACACACCATTCCACATGTCAAGCCGAGGGGGTTATCAGACAGGATAGTCCTGGCAGCTCCGTAGTAGTTCTGCACACATAATTAAGTCATCATTAAAATCCCATTAATGATAAAACAGACGTAATATAGGGCTGCAAGCAATCATTTTTACAAGTTGTCATGCTGGATATTTTTACTAGCTGTATGAGAGGGAGAGATATGAAATAAATATAAAGTTACACATGCAGACAAATATTAAGTCCATTGATTGGGCTGTCAGGTGACCTTGTCTCTTCAGATTCATACTAGTAAAAGCCATTATTGTAAGGTGCTAAAACTTGCACATGACATATATTAAGCATATAGAGGGCATGTGTTATTTTTATTTTACACACAAGCTAGTAAAAAGGCTAGTAAACCAGAAACATGTTATGTTATATAGAAACACATGTACACAAATTCATTAAAAGATAAGAAATGGTCCCTCAACTTTTAATAATACTTCATATGATGCACAATCATACAGTGCACAACTATTCATTTTATATTGCAAATATTTTGTTTATTATGAACCAGTTAAGATGGACAAACCTCCTTCATTCTAGAGTTGGCTTTTTAAATTCATTTCATGTTGCAATGCCTTTTACAATATATTTTTTCTAATCGATAATATAGTTCAATAATAAAAAGCAACTCTGAGTGGGCATCAAGTCATTGTTACTAAGGAAATGAAACACAAGGACTGCCACAAATACTGTATGTATAGTGGTAAACGGTACACCCTATAACATGTAAAGTTTGCAGACAGGAGAAGGACAATGATATATTCTCAAATCTGTTGTGCTTGGTGCACAGGTGCCTGTCACATCGTGGTTACTGTGTAGACTTTAATACAAGATTGTGGCTATTGGGTGCCAGGGATCTTAATTTTGGTGCAAGACAAAGCCAATATGAGCACTCAGCTAAGAAATAGCCAAGTAGTCCGGGCTCTGTAAGGAACTGTGTGTGTGTGTGTGTGTGTGTGTGTGTGTGTGTGTGTGTGTGTGGGGGGTTAATATTAGGGTAGCAGAAGTGTTATGAGTGGGGTAAGATTAGAGTTAAGAGTGAACAAGGAAGATAGTGTTAGGTGAAAGGGGGTGGGGGTAGTGTTAAGATAGGAGTGGAAACATGATAAACATATTACCTAAATAGACTCTTTGGCAATATCCTGTGCGCAAAAAAAAAAGACTGACAATAAGGAATGTATGCCACCAGTCTCAGTTCTTGGGGGAAAAAAAACGATTATGGATGCCACCATGGATGGATGCCACCATTAAAATATCAAAAGTTTTCTTTTTTTTCAATTCTTAGGGTGTGTACACACATCTAATTTTGATTGGCCAATTTTACAACTTTCATGTACTATGAGAGCTTTCCTATGCAAAAGTGTCATGAAAATTGGCCAATCAAAATTGTTGTATGCACCCTTCCAATTGTATGGATGTGTGTGTGTGTATATATATATATATATATACACACAGTATATATATATATATATATATATTGTATACATCGCACACACCATACCATTGTGATGTACAATTTTAAAAAATCACAATAAATTATTTCAAAACTTTTCTCGCTTTTATTGGGACCTATATTCTGTACAATGCAATTGGAAAACAACAAACCGATTAGAGGAGAAAATAAATAAATAAAACATACAATAAGCTTGTTTCATAGCTTTGCACACACATTTAACTAAGATTTTGCTGAAGTACTTTTTGATTTAAATACAACATTTAATCTTCTTGGAATCTCCCATAAATTAAAGAGACCTCTGGTTAAACCCAAATAAAGTGAAGCTGCTTACTAAGCAATAAAGGTATCTCATGGTTGAAAGATATTAGTCAGAAGAGGGATACAAAAAAAAATCCATAGCATTGGATTTTTCATGGAACCAAATGAAGACAATCAAGACAAAAAAGTGTACAAAACATGCAAGCATAGTAACATTGCCCAGAACAGGAAGTCCCTCCAAAATTGACGCAAACACAAGACAAAAACTGCTTGGGGATGGAGTTATGAGACATATTCTAACATTTGCAAAGTCTGGCTAGTGTTGCTTGTGTAATACATGTGCAAGATAAAACCTTTTTCTTACGAAAAAAAACCCTTCCATGCAGCTAATGGAGTCAGACGATTGCCAAAGCATTTGATCAACAGGGTCATTCTAGGCCAATGACTAAAAGGGAACCCAAGGTGAGGGACATACTTATTTTCTTTTAAACAATGCAAGTTGTGTGGCTGTCCTGCTGATCCTCTACCTCTAATACCTTAAGCCATAGAGAATAAAAAAGCATGTATCAGGTCAGATTTCTGACAAAAATCTGACAAGATTAGCCACATGCTTGTTTTAGGTGTGTGATTGAGACACTGCTGCTCAGAAAGATCATTGTAACTGTCAAGGAGAAACTGGTATTGTTTAAAAGGAGAAAAATATGGCAGTTTCCGTATGTCTCTCACCTCAAGTTCCTTTTAAAGTATTAGAGACAATGCATCAGCACATGCCAGACATCTGCCATTATTTCACTAATATGTAGAACATAAAGAACCTTTGTGCATCTGCCATTATTTATTTCCTTAGTACAGGATCCCGTTACAACGTACCACATCTGCCCCTTCTTCATTTCCTCCACGATACACATTTCTCTTATGGTTTCATTTACATTTTAAACAAAACAAAATGATAAACAAATACAATATTAACCACTTCAGCCTTTAGTGTTTTTTCACCTTATGCATCTGAGCAATTTTCACCTCCCAAGAAGGTGAGGTTTACAAAAAAAAATCTAGATAAAGTCGGCGCTGAAGGGGTTCACAAGACCTAACTAAGCTGCACGTTCCTAAGAGGGGATCCCAAAACCTTCAAAATGGGTTAGAGATAATTTAAGTTTGAAGGAACACGCGCTAAAAAGCAATTGATACTTTTATTCAAAATCTAAAAATAAATGATACGACCATAAATCCAACATCCATCCAGTCCACACACACCAATCTCCCCACAATCTCACCCAGAACCAGTTTCTATCAGACCCAAATATAAAAAAATAAAATGAATCGCAGAGCTGTGTAATCAATTGATTGATCAATCCTATATGGATATCAAAAAAAAGTTCTCTTTTTTCTTTCAATTTTAGGCAGTGCAAGCACCAATTCAGACAGCCGTCCAGGAAATGGGGCGGTGTTTCCAGTCCTCACAAAAAAACTTTTAGCTTAGCCAGAGTCTCTGTAACTGTAAATGCTCAATCCAAATAGACTTGGTTTCTCTTTGCGGATATCAATACACAAGGCATGCGATCGATCAAGTTCTGTTTGAAATATATCTGCACAATACGGGCAGGCTTTGCAACAAAATACCTTTATGTAGCACGCTCCTCTCCCGGTCTTACGGGTTGTATACGCCGCCGGGTGCTTCAGAGCTTCTTCCCCGTTCAGCTCCTGGCGTTGGTTGGTCGCATACGTCACTTCCTACTGACAGGTTCAGCGTGACGCTCACTCTCTCTTCCAATCCGCTAGAAGCTGTTACTTGTGGTGACGTCACCTAAAAGGTATAGGAACTTTGCTTTGTTCAGATGGCCACTAAGCGCTATCGTGGCCAGCTGAGTTCCTAAACGCTTAAAAAACGGGATATGATCCTAAAGGATGACCTCTACGCATTTCAGCTAATTTCCGTTAGCCTTCTTCAGGAGGGTTAATCTCTTTGTGCAAGTTTCTTAACTTATGTAGATTTACTCATCTGTTGCTACGCCCGTTATGCAAATTGCATTCCTCCCACTCTCTCAATCCGATGATATTCCTATTAACCATTGCCTTGCCTCTATACTGTTTCATACAACATTTGTCCACAAAAATCTGAGAAATATAAATGTATATACACACAGCCCTGCATAAAAAAAATAATAATTCATACACAGCCCTGCTTTGTCTCAAAAATTATTTCATATAAACATAATAGAACGCCAAAATAAGAATATATGTATGAATGAATAAAAGTTATTATTACCCATCGTCTCTAGTTACTCATTAAAAAAGGCAAATGTTTCCATTTCACTATTAAGGCCTTTTGGTATCAATGTGTCTAGCTGGAATATCCAGCGGGATTCATTTCTAGACATTTTCCTAATAAAATCACCACCCCTCCAGCTCCTCTTGATCACCTCCAAACCGAAAAAAAGTGTACCCCTTAGACTCCCCCCATGTTTATCTTTATAATGGTTGGAGAGTGGGTGTTTCTCATTTTTCTTAAGGATATTTTTAAAATGCTCACCAATACGCTCCTGCAATGCTCTTTTAGTTCTGCCTACATACCTTTTGTGGCAGGGACACTGAATACAATATATCACCCCTTTAGTACTGCATGTTATAGGATCTTTAATTTTATACACAACCCCAGTAGTTGTTACAACTTTCGTAATTTTTCCAGGATTCTGTGTCGATCTGCAATTATTGCACAACCCACACCTTTTAAAGCCTTGCCCCTTTAAATTTATTTCATTCTCCCCTCTCTTCTCATTAGCAGCTAAAGCAATAGATAAACCAACATTGGGTGCCCTTCTAAAGATCAGCCTTGGCCTATCTGGCAATAGTTCCCCCAAAATCTTATCTTCCTTCAGCACACTCCAATGTTTTCGGACAATTCCAGATATAACACTGGACTGTGCTGTGTATTGCAGAATCATGGAAAAGTCACTAGCATCCCATTCTGTTTTTTCTTTGGGGGCTAATAAATCCTCACGTCTTTTACCTGCAACTATCCTCCTAGACTCCTCTATCTGTTCCTTACCCCTTCTCCAGGAGGCAGCTCCCGAGTTTTTCAGATTCTTCATTATACTCAGCAATCTCTGTACAGTTGCGTCGAAGCCTCGTGAACTGCCCCCTGGGTATCCCATCCAGCCATCTTGGCAAGTGACAACTTGTATAGAGAATATAGCTATTGACATCCACTGTTTTCTGGAACGTCTTAGTTTTCAAGATTCCTGAATCAATATAAATCTCTAAATCCAGAAAGTTAACTCTTTGGTCACTAATATTAGCAGTGAATTTAATATTCCAATCATTATTGTTAGCTTTATCAATAAACTGTTCCAGTGACTTTTGGTCAACCCTCCAGATCAGCAGGATGTCGTCTATAAAACGACGCCATAGGACCCGGCTCGCACCGGGGCCACCCTCTCCATATATATGGTGGTCATCCCAATAGGACATAAACAAATTTGCATAGGCCGGTGCGAACCGGGTCCCCATCGCCGTTCCGCTGACCTGCAGGTACCAATCATCCCCAAACTGGAAATAATTGTGTTCCAAAATAAATTGAATTGCTTTTAAAATAAATTCCGTCTGCAATGGGTTCATGGAGTCATCCCCTTTTAGGAAGGACTCCACCGCTTTTAGACCCCTTTGATGATTAATAACTGTATATAATGAAGTCACATCTAGAGTGCATAACAGCCACCCCTCCTTCCATTCCAAGTCCTCCAAAATGTTCAGGATATGTTTAGTATCCTCCAGATATGCTTGTGACACTAGTGCTTATTGTAATGAAGCAAGTAGGCTGTTGGGGGACCAAGGAACTTACTGCTCCTTGGAGAACGATCCGACATTTGGATATGTGAGGGAGCTTAGAGCCTTACTAGATAAAGGTCTGGAATTAGAAATTTTATCCAAGAAAGAGTATGAGTATTTGGATGTCAAACACCCAAGAAAACCACTGTTTTACCATTTGCCAAAGATCCATAAATGTAAGGAGGCCCCCCCGGGCAGACCTATTGTGTTCGGAGTGGGGTCTCTAACCTCCAATCTATCCAGATATGTGGACTCCTTTTTACAGAAATATACTAAGGAGACACAAGCATATCTGGAGGATACTAAACATATCCTGAACATTTTGGAGGACTTGGAATGGGAGGAGGGGTGGCTGTTATGCACTCTAGATGTGACTTCATTATATACAGTTATTAATCATCAAAGGGGTCTAGAAGCGGTGGAGTCCTTACTATTTGGCCACAAGATGGCCTCAGTGCATTTTTTTGGGTGGGGGCTTCCTGTAAGCGTACACTTACAAGAAGTGAAGAGGGGATGTGTAACAGATTGATTGTGGCTTTTCCATAGAAGCCAGTGATCGTTCTAACAGGGACTTAGATCAATTGCGTTCCCATTCATTGATCATCCGGCTAACAGCTTGCCCTGCGCACCCCAGGGGTTGCAGCCCTGTGAACCCCTGTGGCTCTGTTTCTTTCATGGACATAGCTCCTACGTCCAGCATGCATTTTTGGATGTAGGAGCTACATCCTAAAAGGTAAAGTAGTTAAACAACAATTTTTTTATGTTACTTATGATATTTAAAAGACAACAAATTTCCCCGCCTCATCACTGATGCAATTGCTTGAGTCTGCTTTGAACAACAGCAATACCTGTAATGTGCAACACATTATATGATTGCAGTCTTTTAATTTGATGTTTTGGGGATTTTGCGCTGTTGTTCCTTACAGAAATGCGTTATTTTTTTTTCTTTCTGGCATGCTAGATTTTCATGCATGAATAGCTGGTTTCAGGTTCTCCTACGGCATCTCTATTTTGTCCAAGTTAGAAGTTTGGCCAAGCCATTGAAGCCAACAGATGAATAGATAATTATTTCAAAAACTGTATGGTACAAAGCAGAAGTATTGGTCCTTTCAATCCGTGTCAGTTTTTAGCAGTCCCAAGATAATTGAGCAAGTACACATTATCACGCAACCATTTTTTAGTTGGCTGTTTATGTAATATTTTAACTGTAGAATGCTGCATTTATTTTATACCATACTCTAACTTGTGTTTTGTAATGTAATGCTCTTGACTTTTTTTGTCCATAAAATACTAGCCTAAAAATGAATGAAGGGAATCGTTAGGATTATGGACAAAAGTGGTTTCTACTTTCACCTTTCTCAGGAATTTGATTTTGCCCTTGCTGGAGGAGTTATGATGAACCCTTCTATAATTATTCCTCATTTTAGCAAGTGTTTTTCTTTTGGACATAATAGAGGTCACTATTTAGGTGGAGTCCCAGGGCTTTCAAAGTGGGTTTGGAACTTTTTAAGCTTAGAAATATTTCTGCCATTTTTCAGTAACTATTTCTCTAACTTTTCTAAAATGTTCTTAGTTTGTATATTAAAGTTTATTTAGATGCATGTGATGAATAATATCAATAACATAGTTTAATATATATTGAGGTTAAGAATCAGAAGGTTTGGCTGTAATGCAAGTCTGATTATGTTCAACCAGGTGAATACAATGATCAGTGAATCTGACATTTTCTCACTCATAATTATGTAGATTTCATTTTTGAAACAGCATGTTTCTTTTATTTTCTGATCTTTAAACAAATGCACACACTGTTTTTTTAGGTACAACAGCTGAAAAGTATTTAGCTGCCTTATAACCTTGTCAGCTAGTAATTATTGACACATTTTATCTGGGTTTTCTTATCAGTTCTATTAAGGAAAGGCAAATAGGTGCATTTCCAAACAATTAAGAGAAAAGAAAGGTATTTCTGAGTGGCATGTTCTGACACAGTGGGCCCATGCAATGGCTTAACTCTGCCGAGTTCTAAAATCAGACAACAGTGCAATTAAAATGAACGCCTGGCAGGGCAGAAAAAACTTGTTTGGACAATTTTATATTTTATCTTATGCAATTACCTGTTTTTTTCCTTACTGCTGGGAAGTGATGCTTCCAGACAAACATGAAGGCAAATGACCAGGTAAAAAGTCCCTATTACTCACCTGCCATCCAGCTTTTTTTAACACCTAAAACTAAAAAATAAAAATGAATGATGTAGCCCTCCTTTAAGAGGTTTTTTTTTTTATCTCTTGTGCCCCCAGCATGGCTGGTATAAGCAAGATGGCTGAAACATCTTATGTAGAGCTTTGCCATACTAACCTAACTCAGCCCAAATGGTTTATGATATGGAGAGCTCTGTAAGAGAAGGGTAGCGAACCCTCCGCCTGTGCTACAAAGCCCTTCCATTTCATGGAAAAGGGTCTCATCCCCACCTCTCTACATTATAGCTGGGGCTAACTACTCATATGGGTATAGGTATTGGTGGACTCTGTGAGATTTCTTTAATAAGGAGACTACCAGGTGTATATCCTTTACTACTTAAATAAGTAAATGGGGTCTGACCCCTTATCTATTTAGTAGTGATGATCATAATCAGTTAATTACAAATTCACATACATTTTCGCAATTATGTCTATACGTAAATATGATTTGTAAATTCAATTGATTTTGTCTATTCATTCATAATTTTGTTTAATTTTTGTTTAATTTTTTACTTTAGCGGTGAATAGCAAGCCCCCATACATGCTATTGTCACCAAAATTGCTACATATGTTAAGGAATCGTGTGCACAAGTAAAAAAGAGAATTTTTCAAAAAGACCTTGTAGTTTTTGAGAAAATCAATTTTGAAAATACAAAGAAAAATGGATTTAAATTCAGAAAAAAAAACAGTTTAAAAAACATTTTTCTTTGCATTTTAAAATCAATTTTCTCAACAACTACAAGGTCTTTTTGAATTTTGTTTTTTTTTAAATGTACCCACTATTCTCTTTAACATACTGTATGTAGCAATTTTGGTGGTAGTAGCCAGTGTTGCCAACCGCCCGTAAATTTACGGGCAGCCCGTAATTTTTTATACAAATTACACTGCCCGTGAATTCCGTAAGGAATTCAGCAGCGTCCGTAAAAGGGCGGCCTATTGGCCTATTGGCCGCCCGCTCTGTTGCAGGAGGACAGCAGTGCAGTGGAGGGAGAGCTGTGGGCAGCGGTGGAGAAGGGGGGCAATCCCCCCCCCCTTCTCTCACCTTCGTGCTCTCCCTCCCTCGCTGACTGTCCCCCTCCTGATCTGTCTGGCAGTGGCGTTTGGCAGCGGGCGGGACTTACCTTCCGTCTCACTCCTGCGCCGGAAGTTCTGCTGCTCTGATCTGGACCAGACCAGAGTAGCGGCAGATCATCCTGCGCCGGCGACGAGAGAAGACGCAGGTAAGTTCCGCTCGCTGCCGCCTGCCACTGCCAGCCACTCATTCACACACATATAACCCTGGCTACATCTACTGGGCACATATACATCTGGCTACATCTACTGGGCACATATATACCTCTGGCTACATCTACTGGGCACATATACATCTGGCTACATCTACTGGGCACATATAACCCTGGCTACATCTACTGGGCACATATACATCTGGCTACATCTACTGGGCACATATATACCTCTGGCTACATCTACTGGGCACATATACATCTGGCTACATCTACTGGGCACATATACATCTGGCTACATCTACTGGGCACATATAACCCTGGCTACATCTACTGGGCACATATACATCTGGCTACATCTACTGGGCACATATACCTCTGGCTACATCTACTGGGCACATATAACCCTGGCTACATCTACTAGGCACATATACCTCTGGCTACATCTACTGGGCACATATACCTCTGGCTACATCTACTGGGCACATATACATCTGGCTACATCTACTGGGCACATATACATTCTGGCTACATCTACTGGGCACATATAACCCTGGCTACATCTACTGGGCACATATAACCCTTGCTATATCTACTGGGCACATATACCTCTGGCTACATCTACTGGGCACATATAACCCTGGCTACATCTACTGGGCACATATAACCCTGGCTACATCTACTGGGCACATATAACCCTGGCTACCCATGGGCACATATACCTCTGGCTACATCTACTGGGGACATATAACCCTGGCTACATCTACTGGGCACATATACATCTGGCTACATCTACCGGGCACATATAACCCTGACTACCCATGGGCACATATACCTCTGGCTACATCTACTGGGGACATATAACCCTGGCTACATCTACTGGACACATATAACCCTGGCTACATATACTGGGCACATATAACCTTGGCTACATATACTGGGCACATATAACCCTGCCTACATATACTGGGCACATATAACCCTGCCTACATATACTGGGGACATATATCTCTGGCTACATATACTGGGCACATATATCTGCTGGCTACATATACTGAGGACACTGGCTGTTTGCCATTATGTGCATTTACTGGTGAAAAGCTGTCTCTTATGTGCATTTACTGGTGAAAAGCTGTCTCTTATTATGTGCATTTACTGGTGCAAAGCTGTCTCTTATTATGTGCATTTACTGGTGAAAAGCTGTCTCTTATTATGTGCATTTACTGGTGAAAGCTGTCTCTTATGTTCATTTACTGGTGAAAAGCTGTCTCTCATTACGTGCATTTACTGGTGAAAAGCTGTCTCATTACGTGCATTTACTGGTGAAAAGCTGTCTCTCATTACGTGCATTTACTGGTGAAAGGCGGTCTCTTATGTGCATTTACTGGTGAAAAGCTGTCTGTCTTTACGTGCATTTACTGGTGAAAGGCGGTCTCTTATGTGCATTTACTGGTGAAAAGCTGTCTGTCATTACGTGCATTTACTGGTGAAAGGCTGTCTCTTATGTGCATTTACTGGTGAAACTCTGTCTCTCATTATGTGCATTTACTTGCCATGCCCACTTTAGTCACCACAAATTTCCTCGAACATGTTGCCCCCTACCCATTTGACTGCCCCCTCATATGTGCCAGTCTAGAACCAGCCCTGTACCCCTGCCTACATATACTGGGCACATATACCCCTGGCTACCTGTTCTGGGGACATCTCTCCCCCCGGCTACCTGTTCTGGGGACATCTATACCCCTGGCCACCTATTCTGGGGACACCTATAGACCTGGGGCTACCTATTTTTGGGGAACCACTGCTGTCAGATTAAATGTATTTTGAGGAACTGCTGCCAGATTATGTGTATGTTGGGGGAATCGCTTCGCTGCTGCCAGATTACATCTATTTTTTAGGAACCACTGCCATATTATCTGTATTTTGGAAGAACCTCTGACAGATTACGTGGATTTTTGGTGAAATGCTGTAAGATTACATGTATTTTGGGGGAAGAGGGGGAAACACTATGGCAGAGCTCAAACTTCCCTGGCAGACCTTTCACAGCAATATTAAAATCATGTATATTTGGCCCCACCCATGACCAAGCCCACATTCTGTTGCGTGGCCACGCCCATTTTTTCGGCGCGACGCGCTACGCGCGGCGCAGAGGGTTTTGTCAGTAAAAAAAAATTTTTGTCAGTACATTTTAAGGTATTTGACAGTAAAAAATAACGTGAAAGGTTGGCAACACTGGTAGTAGCATGTATAGGGGCTTTGCTATTGACTGCTAAAGTTTACAAAATTATGAATGATTACCATTACAGACTAAATAAATTAAAATTTTTCCTGAAATTTCGCATTTCAATTTTGCATCCTAATTACGAATTTTGATGCAAAATTACTCCTATGTGTTATTTGTGTTCATCACTACTAATTAGTGTTAATAATAGTTCAAAACTTTTTTATCTGACATATTTCTTCTGTATAAATATTAAATCATTTATTTATTGAGTGATTGAAAATTTGCCCCCAGCCTTTTCTTCCAGTAGGACTACCATCACACCTCATTGTACCACTACTATACAGAAAGTGCAGCAAAAGCATCCTTAAAGAGACACTGAAGCGAAAAAAAAATATATGATATAATGAATTGGTTGTGTACTATGAATAATTACTAGAAGATTAGCAGCAAAGAAAATATTCTCATATTTTTATTTTCAGATATATAGTGTTTTTTCTAACATTGCATCACTCTATAATATGTGCAGATTACACAACACTCAGCATTCAAAATGAGTCTTTCAGAGCAGTCTGTGAAGTAATTAACTCTCCTCTAGCAGAGGAAAAGTAAACAGTTCAATTACAGTTGAATAAAAGTCAGATAACAGCCCTCTCCACGACCAAGTTAGTCGGAGAGCTTAATAGCTTTTTTGCATAGAGATAACAACTGGAGTTTCTCAACTCTTCCTGTACTGGAAACAAGACTGATGTATCTGATCTTAATGTTTTTTTTCTTAGCTGTACTACACATACAAATCATAATATCATCATTTTTTTTTTTCGCTTCAGTGTCTCTTTAAATCTCCCGCTGGAGCTCCCCGCGATTCCACAGCCTGAACCAATGAGAAGCTTTCCTAAGAAAGATTCCTACTGGTCAATTTAGTAGACTAATGAGGAGCCCCAGTTGCAGATTTGAAGATGATTTTTGCCGGGCTGTCTGTATAGTTCTAGAGAAACAACAGCATGTTTGAATTTGCAGCTGAGGTTTCCTTTTGTTTTGTTTTTTATGATAACCAATGGAATTGCTCCGTTTGAAGATGTTTTCACACCTTGATAATGCATCTATTTGCTGCCAGAAAGCAAATAAGTACTCCAAATAAACAAAACAGATTGTTCAAAAGTTACCTAACTTTTACATAACTTTTTCTTATCTACATTTTAACACTTTTTCACTTGCCAGCTTCTAAAAAAATAATATTGTAGAGAAAAGGTTAAAAACATCTCCTCGGAGAAAACTCAGGAGAAAAGGTAATTGAATAGGGGCATTGATTTCTAAGGAGGCCCACAGGCCCACTAAGCAAAAGAGCAAATGAAAATATGGGTGTTGGATAACATTGTTATGAATGAATTGCACATGTGAAAGGTTGTTTTATATGTTGACTCAGGTCCCACTTGTCTAACATTACAGTTTAAGGATGAAAAATAATACAGTAAGGACATTTACAACAGAAAATCATGTAACTGTAGACATATCACCTCACTGTAATTATTTTCCATGGTATTTTTTTTCATGGACTGTGTTGTCATTCCCCAAACACATATTTCCAAACTACTCCCTTATCATAGCTACAAATAATAATAAAGCACTGGGCATATCCCCTGGCAATACTGATATTATCTATTATCTAAAAGTACTGGAAATGTATTTTATTCTCCTACTTCACAGATTCCTTTTACAAGTATTAAATAACGTTACACCATGAGCTGCACGTATGATGAAAGATACATGTTTTCCTATGCATTTCTATACGTTATTATTCATTGTGATTCAGTAACTGATTATAAATCGCACTGAAACACACTATGGTAACAATTTTTTATGAAATTGCACAATAAATCCATATAGAAATCAAACCACATCAATAAAATGAACAACCTAACCAAAAATTCAGGGCCAAATATCTCAGTATCTCCTTAGCATTACAAATAAGCACAGTTTCTATCCTTGGAGCAGCTTCTCCTTTCACAGGACGCAGATTTCAAACCTGTTCAAACAGCAACCCAATTCATGTAGCTCGATTTTCCTTATTCAATAGTAGGGAAAGTCCTTGTCCATGGTGAATGACTGGTTTCAACATTAACATTATTTTCCAGAACCAAAAGGTATATATATACCAGAAGTTGACCAGAGAATATCACACCCCACCCTGCAAATTTAGACAAGCTACTGTGATGATTTGCTCAGCTGCCTGTGCAGGCAGGCAGCCTTTTGACCATTGTGTAGGTTTGCATGCTGCAGGACTCTGGAAAGAAGAGCTTCTGTCAGTTTTGCAGCTTGTGCTTGCAGAGGAATTTGCATACGTTGTCATGCAAATTGCCTGGCCACATTCATTGGAGGCATGTACTATAAGTACTATGTCTTTCCCACAATTCTTGGCTGTTCATAAGGATTTCATCCTATGTAACACTCCTGGTGGGGTGTCAGCCTTACTCTCTGTTTGAAGATCAGCTTAGAGTAATTCCTGGAAACTGTGCTAGGCAGATTTCCCTAGTGCAGTTAGGATTGTTTATCTGTTTTGTTTGTCTGTTGCGATTGTCCTGTCCCAGCGGTGGTCGATAGGAAGTCGTTCTGATCTCTGTTCTTGGAGCATGGCTGGTGCAGCGGTTGCTACCAGCTATCCCTTCTGTTCTGCCTCTCTGGATCGCGCTAGCCACTTTTCACTAGCGCTGTGGATCCTTCTGTTCTGTCTCCTGGGATCGCGCTAGCCACTTTTCGCTAGCGCTGTGGATCCTTCTGTTCTGTCTCCTGGGATCGCGCTAGCCACTTTTCGCTAGTGCTGTGGATCCTTCTGTTCTGCTACTCTGTACCTGGATCATGCTAGCCACTTTTCGCTAGTGCTGTGGATCCTATCTCTCGCTTGTCCCTGTTTTCGTGTGTCTGTCTTGTCTGCTACGACCGCTTGCTGGAGGCTCGGTGAGGTAACCGTTAAGCAAGCGTTCGCGTCCCCTGTTTCATGTTTGTCTGTCGATGGTTAGTTAGGCGTGCTTGTCTCTATTGTTCTTATCACGTGGAGACCGCACATAACTGCGTGCACTGTTGCGATTGAGTGCGGTGTTCGCGGTTAGCTAGCGTTTGTTATTTTCTGCATCTTCTCATTGTATTATTTGCTGTGCCTTTGCTACCCTCGTATTCTATTCCGATCTGCCTTGTGTCACGTCTGGCGATCACACCTCTCACAATCGAATTCCTATTTCATATCTGCTGTTGTGTGTGCGTGGTCGCGGGGTGGCGACTGGATTGGCGCACACACATACAACCTGTCCCTTTGCTCGTTCTCATTCACAATCGCCTCTCTTGCGATTGCATTCTGCGCTTCGTACAATTCCTGTCTGGCATTTGTGGAGGTACAGAGGATTGGTTCCTTTGCACTCCCCAGCGCCATCTGCCGACAGGAATTTCCCTCTACAGGTGCGTAGCACCTTTTGCTGGGTGCCTGCAATTACACGCTTGTGGAGGATTTCCGCCGTGTCAGCGCACGCATTGTGCGCTGATCACGGAGAAAGTTCCACAATCGTTACAGTATGACCAGCCAAACCCACACCCCAGTGTAGACGGAATTTCCGATTTGTACGATTTTGTCGAATATGGCTCTTGTACCTTTAAGAGATTTAAAAACCTTAACCTGAATCAGCAGACGAATTTTTGTCTTAGTGTACGAAACTGTTAGCGAACCCTGAATTCCAATGCACCCCAGTGTCTACCTGGGCCCCCCAAATGGTCTACATTCTGTTGGGGGGTGAAATGTCAATGTGGGCTTATGATGTGTTAGATCATACCACCCTGAGTCAAAGACCCCTGGAATTCTTGGCCTTTTTAATTCACAATTGGCTGAGATTTCCTCAATTACCATACCCCCTTAATGAGTTGTTGTCAGCAGCTCAATCAGCTGTTCCATCTATTCTTTCATCTATAAAGCAGCCATCCAAAGCCTCTAAGTCTAAACGTAAAAGATCTAGGAAGGCTTCCCAGCGGAAAGATCCATTGCCCATAGCAACCACAAATAAAGAGGTTATTTCTGTCAAGTCTGAAATGGGCAAAACCATGCAGTATGATAATAATGTTTATAATGCATCTGCTGATCAGTTTCCAGGTTTTTTGCCCCCAATCCAAAGCTTATGTGGATCTTGCTATAGGTAGGATCGCACACTACATTAAAGCAGTTAAAACATCTGTTCTTGTACCTGAACTCCACCCCTATGGAGATTATCTGGATACTGGCCTGTTTGAACCCCCATTTGCTTCCTGGGATGTTGGGGCCTTGCTGGAGGAATTCGATTTTGATTGGAAAGCCTTTTGCGATTTTTACATCGCAAAAAGCGAAGATGTCTTGAATGCTTGTCTTGATTCTATGTACCTTCTGATTGATTCCGATGAATGTGACAAGGATGATGTGGATCTGGTGATCTATGTATGGCAAACGATTTTGGATGAGTTGCACACACACCAACCAATTGATTCCAATAAAGAGACATCGTTGTCGGATGATTGTTCCTGCCTTTCTGGAGTAAAGCATGAGAGTCTTGACATTGTGCAATCTGAAATGAATGAGTATGCCGCTGTGGTTGATTCCTGTGTGAATCCTGAAGGATTCTCTCCTGACAGTGTGCAGTTTGAATCTGTGCGATATGATGCCTGTTTCTCGGATGTTCCTGCAGATTGTGATCGGCATGAGTCTGCCGGTTTCCTCAAGGATGTGTGGGATCCTTTGTCATTTAGAAACAGATCTTTGAGATTTTCCATCTGTGACCCTGCTATGGGGAAAGTTTCTCGACTGTGCAGCGTCAAAAGTAAAATTAATATGCCTAATAAAGTTTATCCTGTTGATGTCGCTATTTCTTCTGCAAATGATTCCCTGTCTCACCCTGTTCTCACCTGTAAGGGCCCGTTGCCTGGAGACAGTTGCTCCAGTGTTTCGGTCCTAGATGCCTTGCAGTCTGCTCCGCAGATCACGGAGGTTTGCGCTATGGAAGCATCAGTTTCACAACCTGAAGTGAATTTTGATTCGCAGGTTTTGCATTCTGATTCCTCGGATTCGACATTGTTAGCCGAATCTAAGAGTGAGACAGCGCTTCAGTTTTGCGAATCTGATGCTGAACCTTCTTTGCCTTATTCAGAGACGCTTTCTCTGAGCCTGCCCTGTACCATGAATAACAAAACGATGTCCAATCACACTGACATTTAGGAGTACCTTGCTTGCTTTGAAGAAAGATCTGACTCTCCACCCTGTACTCTGGATGAGTCAATATTGCCTTGTACAATATCTCCTGCCCTGCCCCTAGAGGCTCGTCTAGGTATTGCTGCTATTTTTACCTGTCTTTCTGCAGTTTTGGAGTTGCAAGCTAGTTTGACTGCTACGCAGAATTCTGGGTGCAGCGAGATTAAAGTTAGGGAGTCAGTGTGTGGTCCAGTGAATATTCCTGTACGTTCCACTCATGATGATGAAATTCAGTCTCAGTTTATGGTGGAACCTTCCCTGGGACATCTGCCCTGTTCTCAAAATAAAGTTCCAGTTTTGCCCTGTAACATGGATAGCACAGAATCATTCTTAGAAAACTTGAAAAATGATGTTCCTGAGGTCTTGTTTGATGTTCTGGAGGTCTCCGAGTTCCTCCCAAAGGGTGCAGAACTTGTAGGAGATGTCTCCTGCCCCCCAAGTCCTTCTGAGGTGTTACCCTCTTCCGTAGGCATTGCTGCCTTGCTGGCTACCTTTTCAGCTCTGATGGAGCTTCACTCATATGTAGTCAATGATGATATTATTGTCACAGAAATTTCTGAATTTGTATCCGAGTCTTCTTTTGAAAGTCTAGTGCCTGTGACCTCCACTCATGATGATTCTCTGTCCGGTACTGGTTTTGGTCTTGTCGTGCCGGACTCTGAGGTTGGCAGTTCCCCGACATGTCCTGAGGTTTCTCCTGTGCTGGTGTACCCCAGTGTGCTCTGTGACCCAGAAAGCCCAAGTGTGCCTCGGTTACCAGCGTACTCAGATGCTTCCTCGGTGGAGACATGCTCTGATATGGCCTGCCTGCTTGCATGCCCAGAAGTGGTCCCTGAAAGTCTTGATCTTGATGGGTGTCCTCGTAATTCTGAATCCGGAATTGTCATTGGTTCCATGTGGGTTCTTGGTAATTCTCCATGTGAGCCTGTGATTGTTCTGCCCTCTTGGGATCTCTGTGGAGCTTCAAAAGGTTCTGGGAGATTCCGGGAGAAATTTTGCTTGGTACCCTGGATAAGATCAACGGTGGCTTTTGTGTTGTAAGGGACACTTCGAACAGGTATTGTGGCAGGTTTGGTATTTTCGGACGCTCCTTGGAAGGTGGTGGGTATTGTCTGGAGGGTGTCGATGGCTTCTTCTCTGGCGTTCACAGTCCTGATGGGTGTTATACTGAGACTGGTAGTACTGATGGGCATGTTTCGGTGGCTTCTGTTTCCGATGAGGTCGGTTTCGGGTGGACTGACTCTGGAATTGGACCTTGTCGGGCTGCCCCGACCTTCATGAGTCTTCAGTTTGAGTCTGTTGCTAATAGCAGTTTTGAGGGTCGTCTGGAATTCGACCCTGGAGGGGGGGGGGGGTACTGTGATGATTTGCTCAGCTGCCTGTGCAGGCAGGCAGCCTTTTGACCATTGTGTAGGTTTGCATGCTGCAGGACTCTGGAAAGAAGAGCTTCTGTCAGTTTTGCAGCTTGTGCTTGCAGAGGAATTTGCATACGTTGTCATGCAAATTGCCTGGCCACATTCATTGGAGGCGTGTACTATAAGTACTATGTCTTTCCCACAATGCTTGGCTGTTCATAAGGATTTCGTCCTATGTAACACTCCTGGTGGGGTGTCAGCCTTACTCTCTGTTTGAAGATCAGCTTAGAGTAATTCCTGGAAACTGTGCTAGGCAGATTTCCCTAGTGCAGTTAGGATTGTTTATCTGTTTTGTTTGTCTGTTGCGATTGTCCTGTCCCAGCGGTGGTCGATAGGAAGTCGTTCTGATCTCTGTTCTTGGAGCATAGCTGGTGCAGCGGTTGCTACCAGCTATCTCTTCTGTTCTGCCTCTCTGGATCGCGCTAGCCACTTTTCGCTAGCGCTGTGGATCCTTCTGTTCTGTCTCCTGGGATCGCGCTAGCCACTTTTCGCTAGCGCTGTGGATCCTTCTGTTCGGGTTCCTGGGATCGCGCTAGCCACTTTTCGCTAGTGCTGTGGATCCTATTTCTTGTTGTCCCTGTTTTCGTGTGTCTGTCTTGTCTGCTACGACCGCTTGCTGGAGGCTCGGTGAGGTAACCGTTAAGCAAGCGTTCGCGTCCCCTGTTTCATGTTTGTCTGTCGATGGTTAGTTAGGCGTGCTTGTCTCTATTGTGCTTATCACGTGGAGACCGCGCATAACCGCGTGCACTGTTGCAAATGAGTGCGGTGTTCGCAGTTAGCTAGCGTTTGTTATTTTCCACATCTTCTCATTGTATTATTTGCTGTGCCTTTGCTACCCTCGTATTCTATTCTGATCTGCCTTGTGGCACGTCTGGCGATCGCACCTCTCGCGATCGCGTTCCTATTTCATATCTGCTGTTAAGAAAAACAAAAGTTTGCTTTCCTAAAACAGAAAGAATTTGCGATAATTCAGGTTGGAGTGAGCTCAAGATGTCTCCCAGGCACCACTGCTGAATATATGCAAATTAACCACTGTACCCTTAGAAGCTAAACACACTTCCAGAACAGCTGGAATGCAATGATGTGTCAGCTTGTTAATATGTACAGAGCCATAATAATCCAACATGCATACAGACTGTTTCGGATTGTTTGATCCTCATCAGTGCATGGCATGGATTAATTTGGCTCTATGGAGTAGGGCTTGTAAATCCGAGAGGCACAGACTAACCAGTAAGCTCATGGTGACCCAGAACTCATTGGGGTGTGTAAGGGACTACAATGGTCCTAAAAGCCCCCTTACTAAGATGTTAAGAAAAACAAAAGTTTGCTTTCCTAAAACAGAAAGAATTTGCGATAATTCAGGTTGGAGTGAGCTCAAGATGTCTCCCAGGCACCACTGCTGAATATATGCAAATTAACCATTGTACCCTTAGAAGCTAAACACACCTCCAGAACAGCTGGAATGCAATGATGTGTCAGCTTGTTAATATGTACAGAGCCATAATAATCCAACATGCATACAGACTGTTTCGGATTTTTTTTTTTTTTTACCTCAGCATAGCCCAAACCCATCCAACCCCAAAGGGAAGGCGAGCTGAACTTTAACCAGTAATTTTACATCATGGATAATCCTGATGTTTTACCAGAATGTTAGCATCATAGGTATTTTACTTTTTAATAAAAACACAGAGTTTTAGAAACAAAATGAATTAAACATATGAAAACAGATCATACGCATTGTCTCAGCATTAGCATACCACTGAGAATCCTTCATGAAATACTCTCTCAATCTCTGATATAACCAACCTGGCATAGTTTTAAACTTTACAGTTTCCTTGAAGTCCACCTTAAACACAATCTGCAAAACATCAGCCTTCCTTTGTGCATATTCCTCAGCTGATAGTGAGTCATACCACTCATCCACAAGATTCACAAAAAAATACAAGTCCCTTGCCGTTGGGTTTGAACCCCACCTATTCATATTTGGACGCCCCTCCACTTTCATCCCTTTTTTAAGCCCTGCTGGACAGTAACACATCAAATGCCCCACACTGTTGCAGTTTTCACATTTAGCATTCCTCTCATACTCTCTGGATACAGCTTTCCTTAGAGGACCCAACGGACTCAAAGGTGGTGTAACATCCTGACTAGAGGCCCCCCCAACTTCTCCTGAATCCGGCAACCCTCTCAAAACCTCATAGGGACTCGGGGACAGCAGCACCTCTGGAGCACTCCCCTCCTCCAGCTTTAACTTTTTCGCCACTCTTACAGACTCACTGTGTTGTCTCTCCACTGTCTGCTTCCTCTGTGCAGGCGTAAGCTGACTCTTACCCACCTGCGTCCATCCACCTCCAGCATCACTGGTGTCCATCTCCTCCTCCTTCTCTTTTTCCAGCAGCGCCTCCAATCTCTCCACTTGCGACCCCCAATCTACCTCATCCATACTTTCCTCCTCACTCTCCTCCTCAGAGCTGTCACTCTCCGCCACTTTCTCTCCAGAACTCTGCAACCCCCCAGTCACCACCTTGCTGGAGGAACTACTGGTCCCATCACGACCCTCCGATTCCTTCACCAGTGTTTTCCCTCCAGCAACAGCACCTCCTTTCTCCACAACAGTCACACCACTGTAACCACCAGTCACCCCGCTCTTCACAGGCTCTTTGCGCACAGCAGAACCTTCCTTAGCGATCTTTGGGACCAGCGCATGGCCACACCCACTGCTCTGCATAGCAGGCCCCTGACCATGCCCTCCGGCACCTCCGATCGCTTCCTTCTGCTTTTCTGCAGCCACAGACCCAGCCTCCTTCTTACCAGACTCCACCTTCTCCTTCATAGCAGACACAACTTCCTCCGTTCTCTCAACAGTCACTCCACTCGGGACACTCACTGGCACTTGACCACGCCCCCCACCTTCTCCGCTCGGCTTTGCAGGGATTTCCATACTCCCCTGTACAGACTTCTTCACAGCGGAAACCTTCACCCCATCCGCACCAATCACCTCCCCAGTCACAGGTTTTTCCTCCCGCACAACCGCCACAGAATCACTCTGCAAGGTACTCGGCCCTTGGCCACGCCCCCCGCCATCTCCAGTCTCCTCCGGCGCCATCCTATCCTCGCCACTTGCAGAAAACAATTCAGTTTCCTCCACAACGCCACTCGCCCCTTCACAAGTCACATCACTCACCTCCCCAATCACATCACTCACAGCACCAGCAGTCACCCCACTCTCCACAGCACTATCACCCGACACAGGAGCCTCCGCAGCCAGCTCATCCACACCCACACTCTCATCAGCCACCGGTTCAGACACCTCCCTCTGCTCAGTAACTACAGTAGCAGCAGCAGCAGTTACAGTATGCTCACCCCACTTCCCAAACCAACTCCTCCCCTCCTTCGCAACAGCAGCATAGGAGAAGAGACTCCTCCCCCTATTCAACGGGCAGTCCTTGGCTAAGTGTTCAGCCAACCCGCAAAGGTCACACACACGGGGGGCTGAACACTCGTAAGCCTGATGACCCTTCTGCCTGCAGAACCTGCAAGTAGATTTATTAGGACAATGCTCCCTCATGTGCCCATACATATAACAGTAACGGCAGTACTTCGGCTGCCCCTGGTAGCTTAGGGTGCACTTTTCACCCGCCACAGTAAACATTGCCGGGGGGTGTACAGTGCCACCATAGCCATCCGGATCTGGTTTCAGCTTCACCTCAAATTTTAACTTGCTGCGATACATCCCATACAAATTAGTCAATTTCACAGTGTTTCCTATCTCAGAGCAGTATCTCTTCAGGTAAGATCTAACAGTATGAGTCTCTAAGAAAGGGTTAAACAGATGTACTGTCAGATACTTAACCGTCGCATCAAACAGCAAGTCCACCTCCATCTTCTCCAAAACAGGATACCTCCCCTCAGCTTTCACCATTTTCCAATTTTCAAAGACAGCCAGACAGCGTTCCTCCGAATAAAAGGAGACAACATATTGGCCCATATCCACAAAATCCTGCATCGCATATATATCCATTACCTGGACACCAAGGATCTCCTTCAAAACTTCGACAGCCATGACTCTCATTCCGATCACCTTCAAATGTTCCTTCCCGACCTGAATCCTCATTGAATTCCTCAGCGGCTTCTTAAAGTCTGCCATTGTTCACAGCACACCAGACCGCCCTTGCTCCTCTGATTTTCCTGGGGCCCCCAAAAGGAGACCCCAGCCTAAACCCTCCGACCAAAAACAAGCAAGTACCAACTCGCTTGGTCCTAGCCAAAAGGCCGAGAAGCGATGCACAGACTGATTCGGATTTTTTTTTTTTTTTTACCTCAGCATAGCCCAAACCCATCCAACCCCAAAGGGAAGGCGAGCTGAACTTTAACCAGTAATTTTACATCATGAATAATCCTGATGTTTTACCAGAATGTTAGCATCATAGGTATTTTACTTTTTAATAAAAACACAGAGTTTTAGAAACAAAATGAATTAAACATATGAAAACAGATCATACGCATTGTCTCAGCATTAGCATACCACTGAGAATCCTTCATGAAATACTCTCTCAATCTCTGATATAACCAACCTGGCATAGTTTTAAACTTTACAGTTTCCTTGAAGTCCACCTTAACCACTTGAGGACCTAGGGCTTTACCCCCCTTAAGGACCGGCCACTTTTTTTCCATTCAGACCACTGCAGCTTTCACGGTTTATTGCTCGCTCATACAACCTACCACCTAAATGAATTTTGGCTCCTTTTCTTGTCACTAATAAAGCTTTCTTTTGATGCTATTTGATTGCTCCTGCGATTTTTACTTTTTATTATATTCATCAAAAAAGACATGAATTTTGGCAAAAAAATGATTTTTTTAACTTTCTGTGCTGACAGTTTTCAAATAAAGTAAAATTTCTGTATACATGCAGCGCGAAAAATGTGGACAAACATGTTTTTGATAAAAAAAAAACCATTCAGTGTATATTTATTGGTTTGGGTAAAAGTTATAGCGTTTACAAACTATGGTGCCAAAAGTGAATTTTCCCATTTTCAAGCATCTCTGACTTTTCTGACCCCCTGTCATGTTTCATGAGGGGCTAGAATTCCAGGATAGTATAAATACCCCCCAAATGACCCCATTTTGGAAAGAAGACATCCCAAAGTATTCACTGAGAGGCATAGTGAGTTCATAGAAGATATTATTTTTTGTCACAAGTAAGCGGAAAATGACACTTTGTGAGGAAAAAAAAAAAAAAAAAAAGTTTCCATTTCTTCTAACTTGCGACAAAAAAAAATGAAATCTGCCACGGACTCACCATGCCCCTCTCTGAATACCTTGAAGGGTCTACTTTCCAAAATGGGATCATTTGTGGGGTGTGTTTACTGTCCTGACATTTTGGGGGGTGCTAAATTGTAAGCACCCCTGTAAAGCCTAAAGGTGCTCATTGGACTTTGGACCCCTTAGCGCAGTTAGGCTGCAAAAAAGTGCCACACATGTGGTATTGCCGTACTCAGGAGAAGTAGTATAATGTGTTTTGGGGTGTATTTTTACACATACCCATGCTGGGTGGGAGAAATATCTCTGTAAATGACAATTTGTTAATTTTTTTTACACACAATTGTCCATTTACAGAGATATTTCTCCCACTCAGCATGGGTATGTGTAAAAATACACCACAAAACACATTATACTACTTCTCCTGAGTACGGCGATACCACATGTGTGGCACTTTTTTGCACCCTAACTGCGCTAAAGGGCCCAAAGTCCAATGAGTACCTTTAGGATTTCACAGGTCATTTTGAGAAATTTCGTTTCAAGACTACTCCTCACGGTTTAGGGCCCCTAAAATGCCAGGGCAGTATAGGAACCCCACAAATGACCCCATTTTAGAAAGAAGACACCCCAAGGTATTCCGTTAGTAGTATGGCGAGTTCATAGAAGATTTTATTTTTTGTCACAAGTTAGCGGAAAATGACACTTTGTGAAAAAACACAATTAAAATCAATTTCCGCTAACTTTTGACAAAAAATAAAATCTTCTATGAACTCACCATACTCCTAACGGAATACCTTGGGGTGTCTTCTTTCTAAAATGGGGTCATTTGTGGGGTTCCTATACTGCCCTGGCATTTTAGGGGCCCTAAACCGTGAGGAGTAGTCTTGAAACCAAATGTCGCAAAATGACCTGTGAAATCCTAAAGGTACTCATTGGACTTTGGGCCCTTTAGCGCAGTTAGGGTGCAAAAAAGTGCCACACATGTGGTATCGCCATACTCGGGAGAAGTAGTACAATGTGTTTTGGGGTGTATTTTTACACATACCCATGCTGGGTGGGAGAAATACCTCTGTAAATGGACAATTGTGTGTAAAAAAATCAAAAGATTGTCATTTACAGAGGTATTTCTCCCACCCAGCATGGGTATGTGTAAAAATACACCCCAAAACACATTGTACTACTTCTCCCGAGTACGGCGATACCACATGTGTGGCACTTTTTTGCACCCTAACTGCACTAAGGGGCCCAAAGTCCAATGAGTACCTTTAGGATTTCACAGGTCATTTTTGTTTCAAGACTACTCCTCACGGTTTAGGGCCCCTAAAATGCCAGGGCAGTATAGGAACCCCACTAATGACCCCATTTTAGAAAGAAGACACCCCAAGGTATTCCGTTAGGAGTATGGTGAGTTCATAGAAGTTTTTATTTTTTTGTCACAAGTTAGCGGAAATTGATTTTAATAGTTTTTTTTCACAAAGTGTCATTTTCCGCTAACTTGTGACAAAAAATAAAAACTTCTATGAACTCACCATACTCCTAACGGAATACCTTGGGGTGTCTTCTTTCTAAAATGGGGTCATTTGTGGGGTTCCTATACTGCCCTGGCATTTTAGGGGCCCTAAACCGTGAGGAGTAGTCTTGAAACCAAATGTCGCAAAATGACCTGTGAAATCCTAAAGGTACTCATTGGACTTTGGGCCCCTTAGCGTACTTAGGGTGTAAAAAAGTGCCACACATGTGGTACCGCTGTACTCAGGAGAAGTAGTATAATGCGTTTTGGGGTGTATTTTTACACATACCCATGCTAAGTGGGAGAAATATCTCTGTAAATGACAATTGTTTGATTTTTTTACACACAATTGTCCATTTACATAGAAATTTCTCCCACCCAGCATGGGTATGTGTAAAAATACACCCCAAAACACATTATACTACTTTTCCTGAGTACGGCGGTACCACATGTGTGACACTTTTTTGCAGCCTAGGTGCGCTAAGGGGCCCAACGTCCTATTCACAGGTCATTTTGAAGCATTTGTTTTCTAGACTACTCCTCGCGGTTTAGGGCCCCTAAAATGCCAGGGCAGTATAGGAACCCCACAAGTGACCCCATTTTAGAAAGAAGACACCCCAAGGTATTCCGTTAGGTGTATGGCGAGTTCATAGAAGATTTTATTTTTTGTCACAAGTTAGTGAAAAATGACACTTTGTGAAAAAAAACCAATAAAAATTAATTTCCGCTAACTTTTGACAAAAAATTAAATCTTCTATGAACTCGTCATACACCTAACATAATACCTTGGGGTGTCTTTTTTTTTCTAAAATGGGGTCACTTGTGGGGTTCCTATACCGCCCTGGCATTTTACAGGCCCAAAACCGTGAGTAGTCTGGAAACCAAATGTCTCAAAATGACTGTTCAGGGGTATAAGCATCTGCAAATTTTGATGACAGGTGGTCTATGAGGGGGCGAATTTTGTGGAACCGGTCATAAGCAGGGTGGCCTTTTAGATGACAGGTTGTATTGGGCCTGATCTGATGGATAGGAGTGCTAGGGGGGTGACAGGAGGTGATTGATGGGTGTCTCAGGGGGTGGTTAGAGGGGAAAATAGATGCAATCCATGCACTGGGGAGGTGATCGGAAGGGGGTCTGAGGGTTTGGCCGAGTGATCAGGAGCCCACACGGGGCAAATTGGGGCCTGATCTGATGGGTAGGTGTGCTAGGGGGTGACAGGAGGTGATTGATGGGTGTCTCAAGGTGTGATTAGAGGGGGGAATGGATGCAAGCAATGCACTGGCGAGGTGATCAGGGCTGGGGTCTGAGGGCATTCTGAGGGTGTGGGCGGGTGATTGAGTGCCCTAGGGGCAGATAGGGGTCTAATCTGATAGGTAGCAGTGACAGGGGGTGATTGATGGGTAATTAGTGGGTGTTTAGGGTAGAGAATAGATGGAAACACTGCGCTTGGGTGGTGATCTGATGTCGGATCTGCGGGCGATCTATTGGTGTGGGTGGGTGATCAGTTTGCCCGCAAGGGGCAGGTTAGGGGCTGATTGATGGGTGGCAGTGACAGCGGGTGATTGATGGGTGGCAGTGACAGGGGGTGATTGATGGGTGGCAGTGACAGGGGGTGATTGATGGGTGATTGATAGGTGATTGACAGGTAATCAGTGGGTTATTACAGGGGAGAACAGATGTAAATATTGCACTGGCGAATTGATAAGGGGGGGTCTGAGGGCAATCTGAGCGTGTAGGCGGGCGATTGGGTGCCCGCAAGGGGCAGATTAGGGTCTGATCTGATAGGTAACAGTGACAGGTGGTGATAGGGAGTGATTGATGGGTGATTGATGGGTAATTAGTGGGTGTTTAGAGGAGAGAATAGATGGAAACACTGCGCTTGGGTGGTGATCTGATGTCGGATCTGCGGGCGATCTATTGGTGTGGGTGGGTGATCAGATTGCCCGCAAGGGGCAGGTTAGGGGCTGATTGTTGGGTGGCAGTGACAGGGGGTGATTGATGGGTGATAGGTGATTGGCAGGTGATTGACAGGTGATCAGTGGGTTATTACAGGGAAGGACAGATGTAATTAATGCACTGGCGAATTGATAAGGGAGGGGGGGGGGTCTGAGGGCAATCTGAGCGTGTGGGCGGGTGATTGGGTGCCCGCAAGGGGCAGATTAGGGTCTGATCTGATAGGTAACAGTGACAGGTGGTGATAGGGGGTGATTGATGGGTAATTAGTGGGTGTTTAGAGAAGATAACAGATGTAAACGATACATTTGGGAGGTAATCTGACGGCGGGTTTGCGGGCGATCTAATGGTGTGGGTGGGTGATCAGATTGCCCGCAAGGGGCAGGTTAGGGGCTGATTGATGGGTGGCAGTGACAGGGGGTGACAGGGGGTGATTGATGGGTGATAGGTGATTGGCAGGTGATTGACAGGTGATCAGTGGGTTATTACAGGGAAGAACAGATGTAATTAATGCACTGGTGAATTGATAAGGGGGGGTCAGAGGGCAATCTGAGCGTGTGGGCGGGTGATTGGGTGCCCGCAAGGGGCAGATTAGGGTCTGATCTGATAGGTAACAGTGACAGGTGGTGATAGGGGGTGATTGATGGGTAATTAGTGGGTGTTTAGAGAAGATAACAGATGTAAACGATACATTTGGGAGGTAATCTGACGGCGGGTTTGCGGGCGATCTAATGGTGTGGGTGGGTGATCAGATTGCCCGCAAGGGGCAGGTTAGGGGCTGATTGATGGGTGGCAGTGACAGGGGGTGATTGATGGGTGATAGGTGATTGGCAGGTGATTGACAGGTGATCAGTGGGTTATTACAGGGAAGAACAGATGTAATTAATGCACTGGTGAATTGATAAGGGGGGGTCAGAGGGCAATCTGAGCGTGTGGGCGGGTGATTGGGTGCCCGCAAGGGGCAGATTAGGGTCTGATCTGATAGGTAAAAGTGACAAGTGGTGATAGGGGGTGATTGATGGGTGATTGATGGGTAATTAGTGGGTGTTTAGAGGAGAGAATAGATGTAAACAATGGATTTGGGTGGTGATCTGATGTCGGATCTGTGGGCGATCTATTGGTGTGGGGGGGTGATCAGATTGCCCGCAAGGGGCAGGTTAGGGGCTGATTGATGGGTGGCAGTGACAGGGGGTGATTGACGGGTGATTGATGGGTGATTGACGGGTGATTGACAGGTGATTGACAGGTGATTGACAGGTGATCAGGGGGATAGATGCATACAGTAAACAGGGGGGGGTGGTCTGGGGGGGGGGTCTGGGGAGAATCTGAGGGGTGGGGGGTGATCAGGAGGGGGCAGGGAGCAGGGGGGGGGATAAAAAAAAAATAGCGTTGACAGATAGTGACAGGGAGTGATTGTGGGCGATCTGGGGCAGGGGGGGGAGAAATCAGTGTGCTTGGGTGCAGACTAGGGTGGCTGCAGCCTGCCCTGGTGGTCCCTCGAACACTGGGACCACCAGGGCAGGAGGCAGCATGTATAATACACTTTGTAAACATTACAAAGTGTATTATACACTTTGTATGCGGCGATCGCGGGGTTAACATCCCGCCGGCGCTTCCGTATAGCCGGCGGGATGTTGCGGCGAGCGAGCGGTGACAGGCGCCGGCGGAGGATCGCGTCACGGATGACGCGATCGCTCCGCCCATGCCCTTAAATGGACCGCCGCCTCTGTGGGTGAGGCCGTCCTGCAGGGCTCCACTTCCCCGCCGCCCCTGTGTAGTGGGCGGTCGGGAAGTGGTTAAACACAATCTGCAAAACATCAGCCTTCCTTTGTGCATATTCCTCAGCTGATAGTGAGTCATACCACTCATCCACAAGATTCACAAAAAAATACAAGTCCCTTGCCGTTGGGTTTGAACCCCACCTATTCATATTTGGACGCCCCTCCACTTTCATCCCTTTTTTAAGCCCTGCTGGACAGTAACACATCAAATGCCCCACACTGTTGCAGTTTTCACATTTAGCATTCCTCTCATACTCTCTGGATACAGCTTTCCTTAGAGGACCCAACGGACTCAAAGGTGGTGTAACATCCTGACTAGAGGCCCCCCCAACTTCTCCTGAATCCGGCAACCCTCTCAAAACCTCATAGGGACTCGGGGACAGCAGCACCTCTGGAGCACTCCCCTCCTCCAGCTTTAACTTTTTCGCCACTCTTACAGACTCACTGTGTTGTCTCTCCACTGTCTGCTTCCTCTGTGCAGGCGTAAGCTGACTCTTACCCACCTGCGTCCATCCACCTCCAGCATCACTGGTGTCCATCTCCTCCTCCTTCTCTTTTTCCAGCAGCGCCTCCAATCTCTCCACTTGCGACCCCCAATCTACCTCATCCATACTTTCCTCCTCACTCTCCTCCTCAGAGCTGTCACTCTCCGCCACTTTCTCTCCAGAACTCTGCAACCCCCCAGTCACCACCTTGCTGGAGGAACTACTGGTCCCATCACGACCCTCCGATTCCTTCACCAGTGTTTTCCCTCCAGCAACAGCACCTCCTTTCTCCACAACAGTCACACCACTGTAACCACCAGTCACCCCGCTCTTCACAGGCTCTTTGCGCACAGCAGAACCTTCCTTAGCGATCTTTGGGACCAGCGCATGGCCACACCCACTGCTCTGCATAGCAGGCCCCTGACCATGCCCTCCGGCACCTCCGATCGCTTCCTTCTGCTTTCCTGCAGCCACAGACCCAGCCTCCTTCTTACCAGACTCCACCTTCTCCTTCATAGCAGACACAACTTCCTCCGTTCTCTCAACAGTCACTCCACTCGGGACACTCACTGGCACTTGACCACGCCCCCCACCTTCTCCGCTCGGCTTTGCAGGGATTTCCATACTCCCCTGTACAGACTTCTTCACAGCGGAAACCTTCACCCCATCCGCACCAATCACCTCCCCAGTCACAGGTTTTTCCTCCCGCACAACCGCCACAGAATCACTCTGCAAGGTACTCGGCCCTTGGCCACGCCCCCCGCCATCTCCAGTCTCCTCCGGCGCCATCCTATCCTCGCCACTTGCAGAAAACAATTCAGTTTCCTCCACAACGCCACTCGCCCCTTCACAAGTCACATCACTCACCTCCCCAATCACATCACTCACAGCACCAGCAGTCACCCCACTCTCCACAGCACTATCACCCGACACAGGAGCCTCCGCAGCCAGCTCATCCACACCCACACTCTCATCAGCCACCGGTTCAGACACCTCCCTCTGCTCAGTAACTACAGTAGCAGCAGCAGCAGTTACAGTATGCTCACCCCACTTCCCAAACCAACTCCTCCCCTCCTTCGCAACAGCAGCATAGGAGAAGAGACTCCTCCCCCTATTCAACGGGCAGTCCTTGGCTAAGTGTTCAGCCAACCCGCAAAGGTCACACACACGGGGGGCTGAACACTCGTAAGCCTGATGACCCTTCTGCCTGCAGAACCTGCAAGTAGATTTATTAGGACAATGCTCCCTCATGTGCCCATACATATAACAGTAACGGCAGTACTTCGGCTGCCCCTGGTAGCTTAGGGTGCACTTTTCACCCGCCACAGCAAACATTGCCGGGGGGTGTACAGTGCCACCATAGCCATCCGGATCTGGTTTCAGCTTCACCTCAAATTTTAACTTGCTGCGATACATCCCATACAAATTAGTCAATTTCACAGTGTTTCCTATCTCAGAGCAGTATCTCTTCAGGTAAGATCTAACAGTATGAGTCTCTAAGAAAGGGTTAAACAGATGTACTGTCAGATACTTAACCGTCGCATCAAACAGCAAGTCCACCTCCATCTTCTCCAAAACAGGATACCTCCCCTCAGCTTTCACCATTTTCCAATTTTCAAAGACAGCCAGACAGCGTTCCTCCGAATAAAAGGAGACAACATATTGGCCCATATCCACAAAATCCTGCATCGCATATATATCCATTACCTGGACACCAAGGATCTCCTTCAAAACTTCGACAGCCACGACTCTCATTCCGATCACCTTCAAATGTTCCTTCCCGACCTGAATCCTCATCGAATTCCTCAGCGGCTTCTTAAAGTCTGCCATTGTTCACAGCACACCAGACCGCCCTTGCTCCTCTGATTTTCCTGGGGCCCCCAAAAGGAGACCCCAGCCTAAACCCTCCGACCAAAAACAAGCAAGTACCAACTCGCTTGGTCCTAGCCAAAAGGCTGAGAAGCGATGCACAGACTGATTCGGATTGTTTGATCCTCATCAGTGCATGGCATGGATTAATTTGGCTCTATGGAGTAGGGCTTGTAAATCCGAGAGGCACAGACTAACCAGTAAGCTCATGGTGACCCAGAACTCATTGGGGTGTGTAAGGGACTACAATGGTCCTAAAAGCCCCCTTACTAAGATGTTAAGAAAAACAAAAGTTTGCTTTCCTAAAACAGAAAGAATTTGCGATAATTCAGGTTGGAGTGAGCTCAAGATGTCTCCCAGGCACCACTGCTGAATATATGCAAATTAACCACTGTACCCTTAGAAGCTAAACACACCTCCAGAACAGCTGGAATGCAATGATGTGTCAGCTTGTTAATATGTACAGAGCCATAATAATCCAACATGCATACAGACTGTTTCGGATTGTTTGATCCTCATCAGTGCATGGCATGGATTAATTTGGCTCTATGGAGTAGGGCTTGTAAATCCGAGAGGCACAGACTAACCAGTAAGCTCATGGTGACCCAGAACTCATTGGGGTGTGTAAGGGACTACAATGGTCCTAAAAGCCCCCTTACTAAGATGTTAAGAAAAACAAAATTATCGCAAATTCTTTCTGTTTTAGGAAAGCAAACTTTTGTTTTTCTTAACATCTTAGTAAGGGGGCTTTTAGGACCATTGTAGTCCCTTACACACCCCAATGAGTTCTGGGTCACCATGAGCTTACTGGTTAGTCTGTGCCTCTCGGATTTACAAGCCCTACTCCATAGAGCCAAATTAATCCATGCCATGCACTGATGAGGATCAAACAATCCGAAACAGTCTGTATGCATGTTGGATTATTATGGCTCTGTACATATTAACAAGCTGACACATCATTGCATTCCAGCTGTTCTGGAGGTGTGTTTAGCTTCTAAGGGTACAATGGTTAATTTGCATATATTCAGCAGTGGTGCCTGGGAGACATCTTGAGCTCACTCCAACCTGAATTATCGCAAATTCTTTCTGTTTTAGGAAAGCAAACTTTTGTTTTTCTTAACATCTTAGTAAGGGGGCTTTTAGGACCATTGTAGTCCCTTACACACCCCAATGAGTTCTGGGTCACCATGAGCTTACTGGTTAGTCTGTGCATATCTGCTGTTGTGTGTGCGTGGTCGCGGGGTGGCGACTGGATTGGCGTACACACATACAACCTGTCCCTTTGCTCGTTCTCATTCACAATCGCCTCTCTTGCGATTGCGTTCTGCGCTTCGTACGATTTCTGTCTGGCATTTGTGGAGGTACAGAGGATTGGTTCCTCTGCACTACCCAGCACCATTTGCCTACAGGAATTTCCCTCTACAGGTGTGTAGCACCTTTTGCTGGGTGCCTGCAATTACACGCTTGTGAAGGATTTCCGCCGTGTCAGCGCACACGTTGTGCGCTGATCACGGAGAAAGTTCCACAATCGTTACAGCTACTTAGCTTTAAGCATTAGAGTAGTACATTGTGAGGTGTAAAAGCCTTTTCTAATCTCCATGCAACATTCTGTGACCCTATTCTTATGTGGATTGGGCTTTTTCTTTCAGGCCCCTTATAAACTTACTGCATTGCGTTGAGTCGTTTCCACTAATGGCACCTTATCGCAATGGCAATTAACCCTTTCCTGACTGCCTAATGCTGACAGGCGTCGGAAAGGTGGCAACCCCAGGACCGCCTAATGCTAAAAGGCATCAAGTCCTGGGGCAAGGTTTTACAGGGGATCACACGCACTGATGCATTGCTTCGTCATCAGTCTACCAGCAGCGATCTCTGCTAGCAGACCGATTGCTGTTTATTTACATTGTACACTCAGCACTGCAATCTACAGCAGTGCTGTACTGGGGACAGCCGCGTCACTTGGCTGTCCCCTGCAGAGGCTACAATAGCGATCCCCTCTCATAGGCTGATGCCTATAAGAGACGATTGCTGTGATTGGCTGGTGGGGGAGGGAGGGATGGGCAAAAAAGATAAACCTATTGGGGACCGGCTGCCTAACCCCCCTTTCCTTAAGGACCAGGCGAATTTGCATGCAAGGGGGCGCATTTTTGGTTGCTGGGCTGTGTGCCTCTCTTGTAGCCAGATATCTGCCCTGTAGCCATAAGCATTTACTCACCTCCCAGGCTCCAGCGATGGGCTGCAGTGGACCCCTCCACTCCAGCCGGCATCCCCACTCGTACTGCTGCCCAGTTCTGGGTCACGGCTTGATGACGTCATCAAGCTGGGACCCGGCACTGACGTCAGAGCAAGCAGGGATGCCGGCCAGAGTGTAATGGAGCGCCGATGGCTATGCGAATGGCAGGAAAGTGAGTGGATCCTCTTCTTTCGCCCCCTACCACCACATCAGTAACAGGGATCACTATGATCCACTGGCGACCGTAGTCATCACGTGATGAGAAGCCATACACAATGGCTTCTGATCACTGAGGGGAGATGTAATCTGTCATAGCTTAATATCCCCTCTCGGGTGCACATGATTGCGTCGGGAGTGGAAATGGCAGACAGCGTAAATCCTATGCCATATCAGAGTTAGGTGGCAACAAGGGCGGTGTAGGATTTACGCCAGCGGTCCCCAAAAGGTTAAAAAATAGCAATTTTTATTAATAAAAAGACACAAATAAATTAATAAAAAAAGAAATAAACATTGCACCAGCTATCAGAGCCAGAGCTTTCTGTTGGTGGGCAGGAAAGGGGGGGGGGGGGGGCTCACTTGTGTGCTAAGTTGTAAGTTGTATAACTCTGCAGTGAGCTATTAATGCTGCAGAGCTCTAAATTGGAAAATAGCCTGCTCACTAGGGTGGGGTGTAAGTCTTTGGTCCTGAAGTGGTTAAAGGACTCCCGAGTGGAAAATAAACTAATGAATTAAACAATTGTATCTATCCTCCTTCTCTTAAAAAATGACTTTTTAGGATATTCCAGAGTTTCATTTTATATTTAAATCTACTTTTTAAGTTATTAATGTTTTATTGTTTTCGCTCAATGACACATTCATTGACGTATGCCAGAGCTAACATCTATGAACTATTGACCCCTGTTATCTCTTTCTTGCTCTCAGAAGTCCTTTTCTGCTAGGAAAGTGTTTTATAGTTTTAATTTCTTATCAGTGAGGGTCACACTGTAGTCTGACCCAGTCCTGACTCAGACAGGAACTGCCACTTACATACCTGATGTTTAACTGTTTCAGGCAGAGAAAGAATAAAAGGAACACGGCATAGTTTTTTGTGTTCTAGGCACTGTACAATCACATGTCTATCTCATCATGTCACATGTCAACTCGGGTATCATTTGAAGTCAATAGACCATGTTAAACATCCAGGGATGCACAAGAAGTGCTCTTGTTGTCACAGAAGCTGCAGTGCAATACCGCGCACCCCGTGCGACATCAGAAGCAATGCACATCAAAGGAAACATGCAATTTGTTTTATTTTTGTTGCGCGTGCAGTGTGGTACACTTGCACAGATGACTATCCAGCAATAGGCATATCACTACATGATGATACTTTTTGAAGTAAGATTGCCTCCAATCTTCCTGTTAATGTATTCTGCCGTATATATTAAAGTGTGTCTAACAGTCACATTGCATCAAGTGTAAAAGGGCCCTCACTGTTCTGGAAGAAGATAGGGATAAGCACAAGTGCCCAGTGCTGCCAGGCATTAGGCTTTTTTGACATGGTTTAGCCCCTTACATGGGTGTAGTAATAGGGGTTGCAGAGGTAGCCACTGCATCGGGGCCAGAGGGGTCAGAGGGGCCCTGAAGGGCCTTCCCTCAACTACAGTATTAGCTCTCTATTGGTCCTGTGCTCATAATAATCACTTCTAAAGACACTTTGAATAGTGGTAATCATTAACAAGCTGTTCCCCCTCCCCTTCCTGCACCTCTGACACTGTAGTTGCCTTGGCAGGTTTTGGTGCGCCGTATCAATTGTTATGAATAGAGTGCTTGGGGGGCCCCATGTAAAACTTGCAGCGGGGCCCATAGCATCTTAGCTTCGCCACTGGCCCCTTATGAATGAGTGAAGGAGTTATTTGAATTGATGTGTATGCAATGTACAGAAACTACTGTATTTTGCAATTTCTGCACATCAGGAGCTAAAAATGGCTCCATCAAAGCCAACAGCAATCGTTTACAGACATGTTACCTTATTTATCATGCTGGACCTCAATAAAATACTTCAAAAATAAAAAAAACCTGTTTGTTTATTTCATTTTTTTACTTAATTATACTTTTGAACACGGTATGTGTTAATGATCTGGCCCTATTTCTAGGGACAGCAAAGAAAAAAAATCATCTGCTTTAACACAATTCGCAAATGTTATTAAAAACATTATCCAAAGAAGTTAACACTTTTAGTGTAACAAATTTGAGTTGGAACTTGTATTCATTTTTATCAAAAACTGCCTTATGAGCGATGTGATCTAATTTTTCAAAAGTGTTTTGATTAATGTAGAGTAAAATAAAATGCTTTACTGATCCGCCAAGAGATTATCTCCAGGATTCTGGTCTTACAGACTCCTGGCTCATTAGCCTCCCACTAAAGGCTAATTTCTAATCAGTACAAGTTACTTGAGCCTTTTAAGATATTTTCCTATACAAGTCAATTGTCAGAAATGTTAATCTTCTTGATGATTTAATAACCAACTTTAGACCAAATGATGTTACTTACAAATTAATTTAACCACGGCTTACAATTAATTCTGAAGTAAAAAAAAAACTATAAAAATAAGGGGGTAGGGGTTTAAAATGGAACTCCAGACACCCTAATTAAATTATACATATAATAACTATACATAAATAGATGAATGCAACTATGTAAAGTGCAGCCATTTAAAGTAAAGATATGTATTTTAAGTATGCCTTCTCTAGTTTTTGAATTAAAAAGTAAATGTAACCCAGGAGTGAATCTTTATCTTCTAACTGATAGATCAGGGATGTCTGTGTGGCTGATATTGTAGTGAAACCCCACCCACAGTGTGGTGTCAGCCAGTTTCCTGTCAGTGAACCTCATTGCATTGTGGGAATTAATGGCCGCTGCTAACTGCCAAGCAAGCAGTATCCCGCCCGTGCATATGTGTGTAACCTATCACATTGTTAGTGCATGTGTTTATAGTTAAAGGCAGTTTGTGGTGTCCAGTTTTTATAATGATGTAGTAAAAATGATGATCTGCCGACTCGTGGCGGATCAAACACCATGTATAACTTTCATGGCGAGTATCAATCATTTCTTAATCTACCTTCTATTTTTTAAATTCTCACTTTGCAATGTCTTTGCAAATTTGTTTATTTTTTTCCTACTTCCACTACCTTTCAATAAAGCTCCTCTTTAAGAGCATGTGACCTACAGTACTGTACATCTGTTGTCAATATTAAAGAAGAACTCTGTATATTGTAGGTGATAAGGTTATGGATACATAGCTGCATACGATGAAAAAAAAAGACAAATCACCGGCCACTGACACGCTTTCAGTTACCTACTCTCTGTACTGCCTGTGATCAAGGCAAGGGACCATGCGTTGTCCTGAAACAATCCATCTGGTTGTAAGGGACATTTTCATTGCACCGCAAGACATCAGTGCATTGCTGTTCAATATGATCATAGACATTTCTTACATACCTGATGTATGCACAAGATTCATGATCTATGACTTTTTATGGTCTTCCAACTTAGTTACCTACTTATATATGATTGCTTTAAGTTTTTGTGTCAGGTGTAAATTGTATAGACCTATGGGCCTTACTGTATCTGCCCCCAAATAACTGCCTATTGCATTGTCTCCATCTTATCTCTGTTACTTTAAAGGGTAAAAAAAAAGAAAAGATACAATGTGGTGCATAAAGATAAAGATTGCAAACCAGTGTGATGAAAAGTTTTCCAAGATAGAACCACACAAGTGATCCTCAAGAAATACAATTCCTTAAAGAGGAACCATCGCAAAAATCTTAAAATCTAAAACACATACAAATAAAAGCAAGAAGTTTTAAATCAGGATGATACAATTTATTGGCTAAAACATACAAATAAGAAGTAAATTTCTCCCAGAGTAAAATGAGCCATGAATTACTTTTCTCCTATGTTGCTGTCACTCACAGTAGGTAGTAGAAATCTGACATTACTGACAGATTTTGGGCTAGTCCATCTCTCTATAGGGGATTCTCAGCATGTCCTTTATTTTTTATAAAGACATTCCCTGAACATGATTAATACAAAGATTCTGGCCAGCATCCCTGCTCACTGCACACTATTTTGGCAATGGGACGGAGCAACTGCCATTCACTAAGTGCTTTTAAAAATAAAGAAAACCCTGAGAATCCCCCTATGAGATGATGGGCTAGTCCAAAATCTGTCAGTAATGTCAGATTCTACTACTTACTGTAAGTGACAGCAACATAGGAGAAAAGTAATGTATGGCTCATTTTACTCTAGGAGAAATGTACTTCTTATTTGCATGTGTTTTAAATGTTAAGATTTCTGCGACCGTTCCTCTTTAAACTTCACAATAAGCAGCTCAGCCCAAGCAATATTCTCAATTGCAGCCAAGTTTGTCAAAATCCGTATCAGGCAAAAAGAGTTCAAAGCTGATATCACGTGTGAAAAAGTTATCCCACTTGTATATACTTTCTTGCCCTGGACATAAGTAGTCATGCATGAAATGTTGTTACCATCTTAACGCCCAAAGCATCCAAGTGCTGATCATTGGAGACAGTGTGCACCAAATCCAATAAAGTCAACCAGCTAAGGTGACTATGCAGCAGCAGCAAAGATGTAATATCAAACACTTTTCATTGACTACCATGTGAATGTATTGGTGGGGGGAGCTGAATGTATAAACTGCGAAGAATTGCAGCATCTTAGAAATACAGCACTCAAAACATTTGTGGAAGAGGGGGTGGAGTAAAAGGACCAACCCACAAGACATGATAATAAAGAGTGGGGAATCAGATCAGGTGTTTTTGTGGCTACACTTGTTATGAGTGTGAAGATCATGATGGCCACACTTGTTTTATGACCCTTATGAGATGGGCCCCAAGACTGTGAAGGGCATCAAGGGAAGGAGTGAACTTTGGGTGCTCTATCAAAGTTTTGCTGAGGTCCCCATAAATTCTAGCTACGCCACTGCACGCTGGGACATAAAATAGGATCTATCCACAGAATGTGCTGGTAATTATGGAGGATGGCAAACAATGAGTTATGTGCATCACAATTATCTGTGTGGCTTTGGCTTTTCCCTTGCCCTTTTGTAAGTAGCTGTGAGACATTTTCTAGTGCTAAGGCAAGTGTTTTTTGTTTTTTAAATAATCAAGTAATTGGGTGATCTTAAAAGAAAAACTGAAGTGAGAAGGATATGGAGGCTTATTTCCTTTTAAACAGTACTCATTGCCTGGCTGTCCTGCTGCTCATCTGCATCACCCAGGGGCATTGCTAGCCCCAAAGATCAGTGGGGCATGCCCCTTATCTATTCTGGGGTGCCCCAGATGTCCCCTAGGCAGAGTAGAGGCACCACAGTACCCAGCATGGCACCACTCAGTACCCAGCAAGTCCCACAGAGGCACAACAACACCCAGCATGGCACTACATAGCACCCAGCATGGCATTACAGCGCCCAGTGTACCCCAAAGAGGCATCATAGCACCCAACATGACAACACAGCACACAGAAATAGGGGTATGCTGAGTGCTATGGTGCCTCTATGTGGGCATATTGGGTGTTGATTGGGTGTTGTGATGTCATGCTAGGTGCTGCCTTTATTTGGGCATGCGGGGAGCTGTGGTTGTTCTATGGGGCATACTGGGAGTTGTGGTGCCTCAATAGGAAGTCTGTGGAAGCATGGGGGGTCCCCTAAAAGGTCAGGGAATGCTATGGGGGAACTGGCAGACAACCTGACAGCAGGCAAGCCTACCCAGCAGAAAGCCAAACCAGCCAGCACAGAAACCAGGTGACACTGTCTATTTATGGGAAATGCTTTTTTTTTAAATTAATTAATTAATTTTTAATTAATCAACCAACATTTTGCTAAGCAGGCCTACTTAGATCGCTGCTAAGTTCATGAAATTTTGGCTCCACCCATGACCACACCCACATTTCGGTGTATGGCAACACCCACTTTCAGCTGGCGTGCCCAAAAGTGCCCCGTATCTATTACGATCCTAGCAATGCCCCTGGCCTTAGCCCTCTAATATTTTTAACGATAGACCCTGAACACGCATTTCTGAGATTATTGTCAGATTGGACAAGATTAGCTGCATGCTTGTTTCTGGTGTGATTAAGACACTACTGCAGACAAATAGATCAGCAAGGATGCCAGGAAACTGTATTTTTTAAAAGGAAATAAATATAGCAGTCTCCATATCACTCTCACGTCAGTTGTTCCTTAACTTGTATCATATTGAATCAGACCTTTTGTGTTTAAAATGGAGGATGCACCAAGCCATCCATTTGGAAGTTTGGGGGAAATCTCCAACCTGTATTTGGTCTCTATAACCATAAAATTCTCCTAAACTATAAATTTCCAAGTGACCAAGGAGAAGCTCTGTTATGTGAACAACAAAACCCCTACCTGTTGATTAATAAACCAAACACAATGTCAAGTCAACCAGATGCTAAGTGGGCTTCATTTAGTGGCACATAATAAACTGAAGATCTCAGTACAAGCAACAGTCTCTTGCAGGCACATTTGGGAGTAAGTCAGCTGCACTCAGATATGACATGAAGTGGTTCTTCGCTGCTGTGTAACTGCAGTAAGGCCGCATCTGGAATATGGAATTCAGTTCTGAACATCGCATTACAGAAGGGACATTGCAGTTTTAGAACAAGCAACATAATTGATTAGAGCAGAGGGATGGAAGGTCTCACTTACCAAGATAGGTTAGATAAACTGGGCTTATTTAGTCTGGAGAAAAGACGCCTTAGAGGAGATCACATTACTATGTATAAGTACATCAGATCAATATAAAAGCTTGACCGGTGAGCTTTTTGTCCCAGTGAAACAGGACAGTGAAATGCATATGTAATGTAAGTACAGCCAATATTTAGCTACTGATATATGTGTTTTTTTTCTCTGAGACCTAACAGCTCCTCTTTAAAGAGACACTGAAGCGAAAAAAATATATGATATAATGAATTGGTTGTGTACTATAAATAATTACTAGAAGATTAGCAGCAAAGAAAATATTCTCATATTTTTATTTTCAGGTATATAGTGTTTTTCTAACATAGCATCATTCTCTAATATGTGCAAATTACAAAACACTCAGCATTCAAAATGATTCTTTCAGAACAGTCTGTGAACTAATGACCTCTCCTCTGCCAGAGGGAAAGTAAATAGTTAACTAACAGTTGAGATAATAAAAGTCAGAAAACAGCCCTCTTCACGACTTTGAAAGTCGTAGAGATAATGGCTTTTTTTGTATAGAGATAGCAACTGGAGTTTCTTAACTCTTCCTGTACTGGAAACAATTAGACTGATGTATCTGATCTTAATGTTTTATTTCTTAGCTGTACTACACATACAAATCATAATATCACAGTTTTTTTTCGCTTCAGTGTCTCTTTAAGGGGGGTTAAGATGCTTTCCTTGCATTGAAAGACATTCATGGCTATAATTACTAAGTGGTGTTGATCCAGGGATTTTATCTGATTACCACTTGGAGTCGAGGAAGGTTTTTTTCCCCTTTTGGGGCTTATTGGACCATGCCTTGTAAGGATTTTTCACCTTTTTTCTTGATCAACAGGGATATATGAGGGTGCTGGCTGGTGTTTTACCTTATTTTTCTGGTTAAACTTGATGGAAGGATGTCTTTTTTTCAACCATAATTACTATGTAACTACGAAATTTTATGCACACCCAATTTTACTGTATATTATGTGATGTTAGAAAAATGCCGTAACACAAACAAAAGGGCAGCACCAGTACATGTAACCTAGCTCATTAATATATCAGTAATCGATTATTGTGTGTACAGAAAAGGATTCAGAACAACACATCTAATTACCAACAAAGATGAATCCTATAAAGACCGCACCACACAAAAAATATCCAAATATATATGAGAGCTTTATTGTATTCTATAATTGCACAAGACCAAAATAAAAACAGTTAAAACAATGGACCCCAGGTTAACACAATGAATGAATCAATAAGCCAATTGCTATAATAATAAATAATGAATAATGATTAATACATAATAAAGCCCAACCCTTCACTCAATCCACAATAATCTATCGGTACAACCATAGATGAGAAAGTGACAAGTGCAAAGTGCATAGAAGCCACTGCTGGCCATATAATGAACAGGAATAGTAACAAAGTGCTCACAGTGCAAAAGGTAAGAGAAAATAGCAGCGCTAGAAAAAGTGCAAAACACCCATGCCGGGTAAAATAGAAGTGAATAGGGTAAGTGTAAAAAGAAGAGATATAGGTGGTCCGATCGGACCAATCAACTGAGTGCGCCAAACAGATCTCACCAATATGATGGAGCTGGAGGAGGAAGGGCTGTGTCAGCCTGGGAGGTCTGCCTTCGCGATTCGCCGCATACAGCGGCTTCTACCGGGCATAATGAATGCCTAAGCGTTCCCCGTATAAGTAGGAAGTGCGTCACCAGAAGGGGCGGGTCATATCAGTCAGAGCGTACGTGGCCACATACACTGAGACGTAAAGGTCGCGCTCACTTTGAGCGCACCATCCGTCCCATAGCACAACAGTCAGGTCGGGGGTCATAATCACGGCAACCATAAACAACATAATAAATAGAAGACGCGCTAGTGCGCTGAATGCATAAGAGAAAGTAAGAAACAGTAGAGGGATTGGAGAGAAATGGCATACTGTGGCACATGATGATATAAATAAAACAATACACATGATCACAAAATATTAAAACATCTGTTAAAAAATGCAGGAATGGTCATCAGTCAAGTCAGTCAACACTAGAGATGGCCCGAACCTCCGATTTTTGGTTCGCGAACCGGGTCTCCCGCTAAAGTTCGGTTCGCGCGAACTTTCGCGAACCGCAAAAGACTTCAATGGGGAGGCGAACTTTGAAAACTAGAAAAATGTATGCTGGCCACAAAAGTGATGGAAAAGAAGTTTCAAGAGGTCTAACACCTGGAGGGGGGCATGGCGGAGTGGGATAGATGCCAAAAGTCCCCGGGAAAAATCTGGATTGGATGCAAAGTAGCGTTTTAAGGGCAGAAATCACATTGAATGCTAAATTGCAGGCCTAAAGTGCTTTAAAACATCTTGCATGTGTATACATCAATCAGGGAGTGTAATTAGAGTACTGCTTCACACTGACACACCAAACTCACTGTGTAACGCACCGCAAACAGCTGTTTGCATAGTGACGGCCGTGCTGGACTGGTGCGCACCATGGCGAGATTGCTCTTCCTCACTCAGTGATGTCAGGTAATGTCTGACTGCCTTATCAACTTTCAATGTTTCTTTCTCTACCATTGTTAAAGCTTACATCTGTTTTTTTAAATACTTGTTCTGCTTGCTGTTCAGTACCTGCAATGAGAATCTTTTATGGAGGGCAAGTCTGCCATTGTGAGTGACCACTGGTAATGGCCGGGGAATCCTGGTTCAATTCCGGTCAGGAGTAGGAGCCTAAGAAACGGCTACCACCACCACACATCCAAGGAAGGCAGCAGGCATGGCATGCATGTCCCAAGGTAGTGACCAAAAGGAGGACTTTTGAGGCCTTGCTGTAGATGACACTGATAGACTGTACTACTTTTAACAAGAATCTGTTATGGAGGGCAAGTCTGCCATCCATTCAAGTGAAAGGTATGCACTGACTGCCAGGTATAATACAATGTGCAGTCAAAGATGCAGTGAAAGGTATGCAGTTACAAACAGCGGTTTGTGTAGTGACGGCCATGCTGGACTGGTGCGCACCATGATGAGAGTGCAGGTGATGGCGGCTTTCCAGCCTATATGGTCGCCGGGCTGAGGCAGTGACTGCATATACCTACACACAGACAGGTAGCAGACAGGCACAGTGACACTGCGTGCGCTCAACTCACGTAGGTAGGTGGGTGCACTGTGAACAACAGGTAGGTAGGTATATGCAGTAATGGGTATTACAATGTGCACCTGTCACACACAGACAGGTAGCAGGCAGGCACAGTGACACTGCATGCGCACCTGTCGCACACACAGGTAGTCACTGAATGTGCTGGGCCTGGTAGTGGCACACACAGTATGAATTATCAAGGCTGTCTATGCAACACAAATATCAGTGGGACACACAGAAAAAAAATAAATCACAAGAACAAGATTAGCTCTCAAAAGAGCTGTTGTGGGGTGCTATTTTAGCAATGAGAATCAGCAAGGAGCAAGCTAAGAAGCCTACAAGAGCTTAACTAATCTTTCCCTATGGAAGAGTCTGCAGCAGCTGTCCCTTCTCTATTTACTGCAGGCACACACACGAGTGAGTAAAATGGCTGGCGATGCCTGCCTTTTATAAGGGGGAGTGGCTCCA